>NC_057809.1:202486432-202733965 GCF_018294505.1 Triticum aestivum
GTCCCGCAGCACCGCCGCCGCCCCGTTCTGCGCCCCGCCGCCGCCGGTACCCCTCGCCGCAAGCCGCCGGAGCCGCCGCTGACCTCGCCGGACCTCGCCGAGGTAGTTCGCCGCCGCCGGTTTTCTTCAGAAAACCGATCAGTTTTTTCGAAACGCTAGTTTTAGATCAGTTTTATTTTTTTCCGGTTTATTTATTTAGCGAATGCCCGTTCATACTTTCGTTTAACGAACGGTTTTCACGTGTTAACCGCAGACAACGAATGTTCGTTCATTAGCCTGTTCGTCAGTTTTCTTTTTCCAAGGTTTTTTCGCGATTATTTTCGATCGCGATTTCTGCCCTAATCTTCGTTCTAGTATAACTTTTCGCTCGTTTATCGGAATCATGCGATTCAAGCGCCTAGATCTTCGTCTCGAAGCCCTCTTTCTGTTTAACCAACTTGAAAAAGATTTTGCTACTGTAAGATTTGATTTTAGTCCAGATTAGTAAACGGATCTTGTTTTCTTTCGCAGTTTGAGTTTCGTTGCTTCGTTTGATTTGATTCTTTTTACAAACCGGAGTTCTTAAGTTGAACTTTCTACATAGATCTCTTATTTGAGTTTTACCCGTGCTTCTAGTTGAGTTCTTATTGTATGCTTGTTTGTTTGCGAAAGAGTACCCGGAGTGCGAAGCGTGCTACTAAGACTCTCTAGGTTCCGCGGATCATCAGCAAGGCAAGTAACACTTTGATCATACCTCTTTACTACCCAGTTTTATTGCATTAGATCAATCCTCAAACACTTGCATGATTAGGATCTAATTAAATTGTGGGTTTTGGGAAGTAGTTGAGGTAGTACCTATTCACCTGTTTATCATTAAACCCTGGGAGTTACCTCTACACCGCTTATATTGCTATGCTATGCTCGTAGACGTGGATTGGGTTTGAGTGTATTCATGACAGATGTGAGTTGTTTATTAACGGTTCAACTGAAGTGGCAACTTGAATATACATCTGGGTGGATTTCTTGTGGGCACCTGGAGAACCCAGTGTTGTCCTAGGATATCCCGGAGGACCCGTGTGATCATCCTACGACCCGCCACCCAGGCTCAAAGGGATCATAAGATTATTCATGCTAGAAACTTTCGTGTGCAGCCACAAGCTATTATGGGCTCTAGCATAGTTGAGTAAGTTGCGTGAAGCTCTTGAAGAGGTAGACTAGCAGATGTAGTGGGTTGTAGGTGGTACTGTCTACCCAGAGTAGAGAGTTAATGCTTCAGAAAGAATGTGTCTCGAATCTCTGACCATGGATGTATTCGAGTCTTGTGGGGAAAAGTGCGCAAACCTCTGCTGAGTGTATAAACTAATCATGGTTAGCCGTGTCCCCGGTTATGGACATCTTGAGTATCTGGTTCTTGGATTGTCATGATTGATCTCATCACTCTTAATATAATTTGATTGGGTTAAATGATGATGTTTAATTGGGATTGAGTTGGAGGAACCTTCTCAATGTTTAACAACTACCATGATAGTTAAATAAAATTTATTCCTTTGTTGTAGGGAAAAATTGGCTTTTCACAAAAACATATTACCATACAGCCTCCACCAGCCAAATATGCATGTAGTGATAGCCTTTATTCTGTTCATTATTCTCTTGTGTTACCTTGCCAGCATATTCCATGTGCTAACCCGTTTCAAGCTGCAACGTTCATGTTGTAGACTTTTTAGACGACGAGTAAGGAGCCATAGGTTGTTGTCTTTCACTCAGTGATGCCGTTGGAGTTGATGGACTCACTTTATCTTCCAAGCCTTCCGCTGTTATCGTTTTAGATGGCCTTAAGCCATACTTATTGTTTTAAGTTCTCTTTTGAGACATTCGATGTAATAAGTGTGTGATTGCTACTCTGTTATAAATCCTCAAGTACTGTGCGTTTCAGCATTACTGATCCAAGGACGCCACTAATGCACAGAGATCGGACTGTTTGAGGTCTGGTTGCTACACCCTCCCTCTTCGTCCTCACCCAAAGGGGCAAACAATACCGACATCCGGGCTTTTGGTGCGCGACCTCCATGGAGATTAAACAATCAATAATCATATTTTGGACTTCCAAATATGTTTTGTAAACATCATATGGATATATTTTGCATGTATATAACGTTTGACGATGAAATACATTATGGCAGGAGCTACACACACACGCACAAATCCTGCATTCCTAATAGTCAACATCATGATTTTGTGTTTTTGTGTAGCGCTTACCATAATGTATATCATCTTCAAAAAATGCACACGTGTCGAATACATCCGTATGAACATGTATGATTTTTTTAGATTTTTTGAAACTTCAAAATATGATTAGTGAACTTTTTGTCCAAAAAAATCTCCATGGAGGTCGTCATAATCAGTATAACACACAAGTATTGGGTCGATTCAATATGATCTTTCTTCTAGCGTCATACTCTCAATGTTGTTTTAGGATTATCGTTACACTTAATGATATCCTAAGATCCGGAAAACATGATCACCAACAACACTTGAGCCGGTCTTAGAGGCGAGACCGGGAACCTATTGTTTACTGTTTATCATTCCACACGTGCATATGAGTTTTTCCACTGAATCCCATATTTCAGGATCATATCAGTTATAACATGTAATATAAACTCTTAACTATGAATAATGGAAATATAATAATACAATATTATTGCCTCTAGGGCATATTTCCAACAATTTATGTGCTAGCGTTTCCACTATACCAAAATCTTTATGTGATGTGCTAGGCCTTGTTGATATGGATGAATGTTCCCTTAATTTGCACTTAGCGGATTCAAATATTAAGAAACCATTGGGTAGAATAAATGATATGCTTATTCTTGCTAATAAAAATTATGTGCCCGTGGATTTCATTGTGCTTGATACTGAATGTAATCCGTCTTGTCCTATAATACTTGGTAGGCCTTTCCTATGAACCATAGGTGCTATTATCGATATTGAAAGTGCTAGTGATCGACTAGAGGGGGGGGGGTGAATAGGCGATTTTTACGAAAGTCTTCAAAACATGGAAGTTTCGAAGACAAACGATAGAAATAAACCTATTACCATGCAGCGGAAGGTAGACTACATTAGGCAAACCATAGTCAAGTATTCAATGAAGTGAAAGCACAATGACTAATAGCAGCTAGGCAGTAAAGATCAGGTAGGAAGATATTGTGAAGCCAATCAAAACAAGCAGTCACTCAATGAAGACAAAAGATAATGCAATCAGGCAATGACTTCACCAGGGCCAACAGTAAGTAAAGGAGTGGGAAGGATGAAACCAGTGACTCGTTGAAGACAATGATTTGTTGGACCAGTTCCAGTTGCTGTGACTGTAAGTGCATCTAGTGCCACCCCTAGTTGGTTTTGGAGTATTGACGACATACCTAGTTGAGGGACTAATGTGTTTGTGAGAATTGCAGGATAACACAGGTAGAAGTCCCTCATTGATTCGGTTTTCCTACCAGAGATGACCCTTAAAAATGTATGAAGACATTGAAGTCAAAGGTGGTATGTGAAGACATTCACATTAAAGACTATGACAAGAGAAGACATCGCGTGAAGACTATGGAGCGCGAAGACTTAGCAGTTTCGGCGTTCTGTGTTTTTCCTTGTTGAGTCATAGGAACCATCGTACTGTTAAGTGGGGTCCAAGAGAACCAGTCAGAATGACTGAAGTGATGCTTAACCAAAATCCTATCTCTTCGAGTGAAGACTATGAGAGCAAATCTTGTCCAGAGTTGGATAAGTCAGCTTTGCATGTAGCCCAAGTAAAGTTTCCGTGTGTGTTTGAAATCTGACCGTCGGAACACGTGCCAGTTCCTTAGTGACCCATGGTCATTTCGGACAAATCAGGTCGGGTTGCCTAGTGGCTATAAATAGCCCACCCCCTACAACCATAAACGGTTGGGTGCTCAGAGTTAAAGCACGACTTTTGTCGTTTGAGAGCAACCCACCTCGAAGCCTTTGAGAGAGAATTCCTTGAGAGGATAAAGCCCTAACCACCCAGAGCCAAAGAGTGTTAGGCATCACTTAAGTCTTCTTGTTTGTGTGATCTGAAGACTTATTACACTTGAGGACTGTGAATCCTCCAGCCGGTTAGGCGTCGCATTCTAAGCATCCAAGAGTCATTGTGGATCGCCGGTGAACGAAGTCTGTGAAGGTTTGGAAGTCTACCTTGAAGACTTACCAGAGTAATTGGGCGAGGACTGGGTGTCCTTAGCTCAAGGGGAATAAGGTGAAGACGAGGTCTTCTGAGTTGAATCTCAGCCTCCCTAACCAGACGTACAGTTGTCACAGCAACTGGAACTGGTCCAACAAATCATTGTCTTCAACGAGTCACTGGTTTCATCCTTCCCTTCCCTTTACTTACTGTTGGTCCTTGTGAAGTCATTGTACGATTGCATCACCATTTGACTTCACTGAGTGATTACTTGTTTTGATTGGCTTCACAATATCTTCCTACCTGATCCTTACTGCCTAGCTGCTATTAGTCATTGTGCTTTCACTTCATTCAATACTTCACTATGGTTTGCCTAGTGTAGTCTACCTTCCGCTGCATGGTAATAGGTTTATTTGTATCGTTTGTCTTCGAAACTTACATGTATTGAATACTTTCATAAAAATTGCTTATTCACCCCCCTCTAGTCGATCACTAGCACTTTCAATTGGTATCAGAGCAAGGTACTCCCTTGTTCTGTGTGATTCGGTTTAACCACCTGGAGTTTTAGCTATGTCGACTGCAGGGATAATTAAAGTCTCCGCTGCGTGCCCCGTCTTTGATGGAACTGAATATCCCTACTAGAAGAATAAGATGCGCATGCATCTTGAAGCCATTGATGTCGACCTATGGTATGTCGTCAAGAACGACGTTCCCAAGGCTGGAGAAGGTGTCACTGCTGCTGATGTCAAGAAGTTCGTTCAACTGGACTCTACTGCAAAGAATATCATCTGTGGTCATCTGACCAAAGGACAGTATGGCCGCGTGAGTGCTTTGGAAACATCTAAGCTAGTCTGGGACTAGCTCTCCAAGGTCAACGAAGGCATCTCAACCTAGAGAGATCAGAGAATCAGTGTCCTTCGCAACCTCTTCAACCGCTTCAAGAGAAATGACAATGAGAATGTCCAGCTCACATTTGATCGACTCACTGACATCACAAATGAGCTTCAAGCCCTCGGCGCTACTGAGATCACCAAGCATGAAGTCGTCAAGACACTCCTGAGATCACTTGACAGTTCGTTTGACACCCTAGCCCTGATGATTCAAGAACGTCCTGATTTCAAGACACTCGATCCGTCTGACATACTTGAGAGGCTCAACACACGAGTTTCAGCTTTCTGAGAAAAGAGACATCTACGGTCCCAACTATGGGCGAACTCGTGCCTTGAAGGCAAAGGCTGTCTCCTCATCTGAAGAAGAATCTGATAGCAGTTCTGATGATCCTGAAGACATTGGAAAGGAGCTTGCTATGCTTGTGAAGAAGTTCCAAAAATTCACCAAGAAGAAAGGCTTCAGAAAGTCTTCACGATCAAGCTCAAGGAATGATGAAGCTTCTGCTCATGACTACAAGAAGAGAACATGTCACAAGTGCAAGAAACCTGGCCACTACATCTCTGAGTGTCCACAGTGGGACAATGAGAAGAAGAAGAAGAAGAAGAAGAAGAAGAAGAAGAAGAAGAAGAAGAAGAAGAAGAAGAAGAAGAAGAAGAAGAAGAAGAAGAAGAAGAAGAAGAAGAAGAAGAAGAAGAAGAAGAAGAAGAAGAAGAAGAAGAAGAAGAAGAAGAAGAAGAAGAAGAAGAAGAAGAAGAAGAAGAAGAAGAAGAAGAAGAAGAAGAAGAAGAAGAAGAGCAAGGAGTATGACTCTGACGACAAGAAGAAGAAGAAATACTCAAAGTCTTCTTCCAAGTCTTCCTCCAAGTCTTCATCACACAAGAAGAGCTCATCTGGCAAGGCACGTGCGTTTGTTGGCAAGGAAATGGATTCTGAGGAGGAGTCCACTTCTGAGGAGGCGGAGGTGGAGTCTGAGGAGGAGTCCGATTCTGCTGTTGCGAGTCTGGCTACAACATACGTTGCCAAGTCCATCTTCAACACTGAAGACAATGACTTCATCACCAACACCGATGCAAATGACAAGGACTACTCCGCTCCTTCCTACTGCTTCATGGCACGCGGTGCCAAGGGTACGACACCAGCTGCTTCAGAATGGATTATTGATGGTGGGTGTACAAATCACATGACTGGCAAGCGAAGCCTTCTCATGGACTCAACTTTACGTCCATCTGACAAAAGTCACATCACATTTGCTGACACTGGTAAAAGCAAGGTATTGGGTCTAGGTAGAGTTGCAATCTCAAAGGATCAACACATGGATAAAGTCATGCTTGTTGAATTCCTTGGTTTCAACTTAATGTCTGTCTCAATGCCTTGCGATTTAAACATGATTGTGATGTTTGGAAAATATCGTTGCCTTGTACTAATGGAATCTGACAAGTCTCTAGTGTTTGAAGGGTATCGGAAAGATGATTTGTATGTGGTAGATTTCTCAGCAGGACCACAACTTGCAGTATGTCTTCTAGCAAAAGCTTCTGAATGCTGGCTCTGGCATCGAAGGCTAGGGCATGCTGGCATGAGGAACCTCCACACCCTTGCAAGGAAGAAGCCTGTCATAGGCATCGAGGGCGTCAAGTTCAAGAAGGACCACTTATGCGGTGCCTGTGAAGCAGGAAAGATGACGAGGGCCAATCATCCCTCGAAGACAATCATGACAACGACTCAACCCTTCGAACTGCTCCACATGGATCTTTTCGGTCCCACTCATTACTCAACTCTTACTACTACTGCTTGTCTCTATGGCTTTGTCATTGTTGATGATTATTCAAGATATACTTGGGTGCATATAATCCTTTACAAGACTGAAGTGCAGGATGTCTTCAGACGCTTCGCCAGTCGAGCAATGAACAACTATGGCGCCAAGATAAAGCACATCAGAAGTGACAATGGCACTAAATTCAAGAACACTGGCCTAGATACATATCTTGATACCTTAGGCATCCCACATGAATTCTCAGCTCCATACACGCCACAGCAGAATGGCATCGTCGAACGCAAGAACAGAACACTTATTGAGATGGCCCGGACGATGCTTGATGAATACAAGACTCCAAGAAAGTTCTGGCCTGAAGCCATTGATACTGCATGCCATATCATCAACCGTGTTTATCTTCACAAGCTTCTGAACAAGACATCCTATGAGCTCCTTACTGGCAAGAAGCCAAACGTCAGTTACTTCAGAGTATTTGGCGCCAGGTGTTGGATCAAGGATCCACATCACACTTCAAAATTTGCACCAAAAGCACATGAGGGTTTTATGCTTGGATATGGAAAGGATTCGCACTCCTACAGAGTCTTCAACCTTTTGCACTATAAAGTGGTTGAAATAGTGGATGTGCGGTTTGATGAGACGAACGGCTCACAAAGAGAGCACCTACCAAATGTGCTAGATGAAGTTCCATCCAGTGAATCAATCAAACTTATGGGAACTGGAGAAACATACTATCTGAAGCTGAGCCTGAAGAGGAACTTATCATCTCCGCACCTGATCAGCCTGAAGACAATGCTCAGCCTGAAGACAATCCCTCTAACGATGACAATGATCAGCAAGAGCAAAATCTTCGTCCTGTACATCCTCGTGTTGCAAATGAAGTACAGATTGAGAGAATAATTGATAGCATCAATGCACCAGGTCCACTCACTCGTTCAAGGGCAACACAGCTAGCAAATTTATGTGGGCACTTCGCATTCGTCTCAATATCTGAACTCAAGAAATTTGAAGAAGCCTTCATGGAACCTGAATGGATTCAAGCTATGCAAGAAGAGCTTCAACAGTTTGAGCTGAATAATGGGAACTGGTTAAGCGTCCTAATCCTCGCAAGCACAATATAATAGGCACCAAATGGATATATCGCAACAAGCAAGATGAGCATGGTCAAGTTGTCAGAAACAAAGCTCGTCTCGTTGCTCAAGGATACACTCAAGTTGAAGGGATTGACTTCGATGAAACATTTGCTCCTGTGGCTAGACTTGAAGCCATACACATACTGATGGCCTATGCAAATCATCATAACATACTTCTATATCAAATGGATGTGAAGAGCGTTTTTCTCAATGGAAAGACTGACGAAGAAGTGTATGTTGCACAACCGCCTGGCTTTGAAGATCCAAAACATCCTGACATGGTGTACAAGCTCAACAAGGCACTGTATGGCCTCAAACAAGCCCCTCGAGCTTGGTATGACACACTCAAATACTTCCTGAAGAGCAAAGGCTTCAAATCTGGTTCCCTCGACCCCACTCTCTTCACAAAGACATATGATGGTGAACTGTTTGTGTGCCAAATATATGTGGATGACATTATCTTCGGCTGCACCAATCAGAAATACAGTGAAGAGTTTGGATATATGATGCAAGAGCAATATCAGATGTCCATGATGGGTGACCTGAAGTTCTTCCTTGGTCTTCAAATATGTCAGCAACGCAACGGCATCTTCATATCTCAAGAGAAGTACTTCGAAGATTGCCTGAAGAAATTTGGTATGCAAGACTGCAAAGGCTTCACGATGCCAATGCCAGCCAAACATCATCTGGGTCCCGACGACAATGGTAAAGAGTTCGATCAAAAGGTATACCGCTCCATGATTGGTTCTTTACTTTATCTATGTGCATCTAGGCCAGATATTATGCTTAGTGTTTGCATGTGTGCTTGATTCCAAGCGGCACCAAAGGAATCGCATCACTTAGCTATGAAGCGAATTCTTCGATATTTGGCTTACACCCCAACACTAGGATTATGGTATCCAAAGGGCTTAGAGTTTGATCTGGTTGGATTCCCGGATGCTGATTATGCTGGTGACAAGGTGGATCGCAAGTCTACATCAGGCACATGTCATTTTCTGGGACGATTACTTGTATGTTGGTCTTCAAAGAAGCAGAACTGTGTATCTCTCTCCACTGCTGAATCTGAATACATTGCTGCTAGATCTTGCTGTGCTCAGCTTCTGTGGATGAAGCAAACACTCAAAGACTATGGCATTCATCTGAAGCAAGTGCCACTGTACTGCGACAACGAAAGCGCCATCAAGATCGCCAACAACCCAGTTCAGCACTCGAAGACAAAGCACATTGAGATTCGTCATCACTTTCTCAGAGATCATGTTGTGAAGAAATATATTGATATCATACACGTCAACACTGAAGAGCAATTGGCAGATATCTTCACCAAGCCCTTGGATGAGAAGAGATTTTGCAAGTTATGGTGTGAGCTAAATATCTTGGAATCCTCAAATGTCCTGTGATCAGGCACACATCCTAACACTTATGCATATTGATGACTTAGATGTGCAACACACGAAGTAAAGTATATCTTCAATCAATTAAGACATATATTCTAAGTGTGAATACATTAATGTGGAATTTGACTTCAGAGCACCACGATAATTGTGCGCCATGTCTGGGTCTAATACTTCCTATACGGTGGGTAACGCCACCACCAAATTCTTCTGTTTGAAGTGTTTTACCCATGGCGTTACATTTGCTATGTCTTCACATTTTGTTTGTCTTCATTCTCAACTTGTCTTCATGATTATCTTCACTATGTTGGTTTGATTGTCTTTCTCACATATATAAATACATATGCTAGTGTTCTGTCCTCTACATCATTCACTTATAGCTATGTCTTCTTGTTGAATCTGTTGAACTAAGTGAATGTGATCGGACCCTAACCTCTCTATGCTTTCCATCTCAAACTCTATCTCTCCAAATCATATGCATTCTCTTGAAACTGTCGAATGTCTTCTCTGCGTCCTTGTCAGCAGAAGATACAGAGACAAACATTAAGTCCGCTTTCAATGCTAATTCCTTCACCTGAAACCCAGAGAAGTGGGAACGACCACCTGACAATCCAGGCGTGCGTGGGAACGTGGGACAACCTCTGATATGTTGCATGATGGCCACGTGTCCTTCAGATGTGAATCGCCAGGGGCACCTGTGTAATAACATTATGCCATCCCTGTCCCTATAAATACACGCCTCACCACAGTCATTATCCTTTCTTCCACTCTCGCACAAACCCTAGCGCCACCGCTAGCCCTCGACGACGCCGGTGACAAGGCGCTTAGCTGCCGCGACCTCTCTGATGCCATCTTCACGCCGGCCGCGGACATCGTCTTCTCCGCCGTCGCCGTAGGTGTCCTCCGTCGCCAAGTTAGGGCACGGACGATCGAACTGCTCGGCCTCCTCTTCCACTCCGTCTAGCAGTTCTTCGTGTGGTAAATAAAACTTCTTTTACGGCCCCTTTGATCCTATAGATTCGTCACTTTCTACCACAAGTAGTTTCTGTTCACACAAGTTGGATCTATTTCATACTGCATCTCATAATATGCCTAGTATGTTCACTTATGCTTCACAAAGTAGTTAGATTCCTCACTTGTACTGATCCGTGGATTTGTACAAATCTGGAACCTACTCCTTATCTATGAGTGAATGTCTTCGCACAATGAGGTCAATGTCTTCTAAACTGATTTATCTTCAAAATCTTCTGAGAATGCATATGACCTCTTCCCCTTCCCTCGCACCTTAATGCTGTCACAGGTACATGTCCGTGGGAGAATCCCTTGGTTCTCTTAGTCTGCATTCATTTGCAGAATTCTTACAACATCATATAAATTCTCCCGAAGCCAGTTCCTGTTTGTCCAGCAAGCGAAAGCCTTTGAACGTGTTGAAGCCATTCAGTTTAAAGTTCATGGCTGCAGAGAAATCAGTAAGGAAGGGTGGCAGAAAGCATCGAGGTGAAACATCAAGAGATCTGCCCGATGACCTCTCAGAGCTGTACAAGACAGATCCAGAAGAGGATTACAATCAGCACAAGACACGAGTCCAATGGATTCGATGATATTGGGCAGAACAGTGGTTCAAGTATAGGTTTGTGACCAAGGAATATGCTGAGAAGAATGCCATCAAGCGACCATGGGAGACATCCTATACAGAAATCTTCAACCCAGGTCCAGAGATGAAGCCATTGAACAAGGCTTCTATCCCTGCATGGTCCGTGGACCACAGCCTGCGGATGCTGACCCATCGTCATTGCTATGGTGTCGTGACGACAATCTGTTCAAGCGCAACTCCCAGTTTGCCTAGAACTCGGCGAAGTAGAACAAGAAGTCATTGGGACTAGACTTCAACCCTGGTCCCTCTGCTCCCCGTGCCGATGGCACCCGCGAAGCTGAACCCAATCTTGTTGGGCCCTTCTACAACCTGGAAGGTCTCATCACTCATATCATGGTTCAAGGGACAGCCGTGGATGAGCCTGCGGATGACGCTGAATCTGATGAAGCGCCTGCACCGCCGAAGCCAAAGAAACTGAAGCAGCCTAAAGCTTCAAAGCCTGCCTCAGCACCAAAAATCTCACGAGTGAAGCCACTGGCTACTGCACCTCCTGAAGACAGTGTGCAGTCTGAAGATTTGTCACGCATCTCCAAGCCCTCGAAAGTCAAGATGCCTTTGCAACACACCAGCCAAGAACTGACTGCTGCTGCTATTCTGCGCAACGACGCTATTGATCTGTCCAGTGATGAAGATCTTGCAGATGACGCTCTTGAGCAACTGATCAAGAGCAAAGAAGAAGCAGAAATCTTCAATGATTTGCCTCTCTTTGACGTGGCAATCATCCACAACTTCATTGATGAGTGGTTTGACACGCCCAACCTCAGCTTTGAAGATCTGCAACTTCCAATTGGCCTCAGTGTCGCCTTCCATGGCGCCATTGCTTTAGAGCTAGCTCTAGCTCAGCGCATCGTTGAACTGAAGCAAAAGATCGACTTTGAGAAAGCTCAGTTCAAGAAGCACGTGGCCAAGCTCAGCGTGCAAGAGGTCAAAAATTTCAAGATCATGCTGCACGAGCTCAAAGAAGCCTTTCTCAAGAAGCGTGAAGAAGCTCAAGGTTCTCGTGAGCGCATGAAGAGCCTGGCTGACAAGAGTGTGCAAGCCTACAATGAGGCTGAGAAGCGCAAGGCCCTTGGTCGTCCTGGCATCGATCCCAGGATGGCTGCCAAGAAGAAGAAGAAGCCAGCTGTGTCCGAACCCGAAGCACCAAGGCAGGAAGCACATCCCATTGTCTTCCCAGCCAGCATGACTGGCTCGAAGCCAAAGGTCAGGTCAACCGCTTCAGAACTGAAGAAGACGAGGACTGTTGAGGCTGAAGCGAGAAAGAGGAAACATCCTGAAGCCTCTGCTGCTGCTCCCTCCAAGAATAAGCACAAGACCAAGAAGGATCGGGCTGCTCCCACAGGGCCCTTAGTTGTTGAACCTATCTCCATGGTTCACCCTGCCGCTGAACATCAAGAGCGCCAACTGACTGTCCATGAGCCTGCTTCCACAGAGGCTCATGAAGCTGAAGATATTCCAGCAGCTAATCCCACCGCTGCTGAAGACATTGGTCACCATGACAATGTTGAAGATGATGTAGTTCTTCCTCAGATCGAGCACAACTTGGTATCATCGCCTGTGCTTACGCACAGCGAACTCATCAACATTGGTCGTTCTCTAACGCCAATTGATCAGGATGCATCATGGGCTGATCACCCACAACAACAAGTCACACCACCCCGACAAGAAGAAGAAGATGACTTTGAGGCCCAGCCAACTCCGTCTCCAGAGGCGTCGCCAGCGTTACGCAGACTTTGCAAAGGACCAAGGTCTCAAGTCCCTCTTTCGAGCGTTCTAGAAGGAGAAGTGCCCCACCAATCTGTTGCACGTCAAGTGTTTCCAGATGCCACTCCTACTGTGAATGTCTCCGAGTCTGAGGCTAAAGCTGCTGAAGACATTCCGGCTGCATCAGCCGACGACACACAAGAAGAAGAACGTGTCCCTACTCCCCCATTACTGAAGAAGTTGTTCTCGAGGAGAACGTGTCTGTGCCCGACCCTCCAGCTCATCAAGTGGAGGTTGAGAATCTTAAGGCTGCCACCACCAACACAAATGAAGCCAATGATGTTGTCATGGCTGAAGAAAATGTGGAGCCTGCACCAACAAATGTGCCAGAAGTCAGTGAAGCCAATGATGCTACTGCTCCTGTTCCTGCGCCTGCTGCTGGTCCTCAGTTTGACTATCACGTTGAGCACAGGCCTCAGGTACAGAAGTCAATGCCAAGGTTGCCCAGGTTTCCAGGTCCTGCATCAGCACCCGGATCCTTTAATGTCAACGGCTTCAAAGAAGACAACACCTTCTTCAATAGCGCCAAGAACCCCTACTCAAGGGAAAGAATATCTTCTGATCGGTTCTGGAGCTATCCGCAGCGAAGTTATTACTCATGCATTCTGTACAATCAAAGTCGCATTTTCCCTCATATGCGTCTTGACACTGAAGCCATAACTGGTCTGCCTTGCTTGGAAGAAGCTCTGGATTGCTTCAAAGAGTCTGGATTGTTGCCTTTCGTCACCGACCAAGAGCACTGGAACGAAGAGTTGCTGCTCCAATTCTATGCCACTCTTCACATTCATGGTTACAACAGAGATCTGAAGACTTGGGTCCTTCAGTGGATGACCAACAATGTTCATCATGAAGCCAAAGCCTTTGATATCATTGAGCTCACTGGTCTGCCCACTCCTGGAGATCTTTATGAACCTGGTTGTCAGCTTCACAGTGCAGCTATGGAGAGCATCTTTCAGAAGCCTGAACCGAACATGAGTCAGATGCTTAGCATGATGAAGCCTTTGCCTCCAGATGCTGCATATCCTAAGGAGTTCTTTGTTGAAGACCTTGAGTATCTGCCACGCACTATCTATCACATTATCAGGCGAACTCTCTGGCCCATCAAAGGACATTCTCCACATGCAAAGCTGGAAGGTGCAATGAAGACTTTGGTCTTTTATATTCTTCACGGCAAATGCTTCAATGCACAAGACTTCTTCATCCGCCAACTTGCTGCATCAGGATCTGATCTTTTTGGCTTGAAGTTTTACGTTCCATGGATAATGCGGCTGATCAAACTACACTCAGCTGTCTCATATCAGCCCTCTGCTCGCAATCATCGGATCTTTCTGCCTGACGTTGATATGTCCGTTGAAGCCATCTATCCAGAGCCTGCCAAGGAGCCTCTTAGTCTTCAGAATGCTGAGCATCAAAGCTTCTCTCAAAATATTGAAGGAGTTGAAGCAGTCACTCGTGTTTATCCTCTGGCTGGTACTACACGTGCACCTCATCGTGCCCTCACTGAAGCCACTGAAAGCACTATTGCCCAACAGCCCAAGAAGCGATCTCATGTTCTCAATGACTGAGAGCTTCTGGTTGCCCTTCATCAGAAACAGGATAGGCATCATGACTGGCCGAAGCGCCAAATGCAAAGCCTCTTGGTGGATGTCAACTGCATTCGCAATCTTGCCACCAAGAATGCCTTTGTTGCCCATGAAACCTGTCGGCGTACATGGAAAGGGCTAACACTTATGTGTTCTGAAGATGATCTTGAAGAGGATGGCTTCTCTGAACGTTTCAAGTTTGACTCTACACCTCCAAGAAGGACTGTACTGCGACGAACTCCGTCTCTTGAAGACTCTGAGTTCTCTTCCTCCGCGGCAACTGTGAATGCTAGAGTGATCGAGGACGAAGACGATGCCACTTCACCGCTCCCTACTTCTGCACGCATCGACACTGGCCCGAGTTCGTCTGCACCGCCGAACAATACCGACGACCTTGCTGCTTCACCTACTCCTCATGGGAACGAGTAGACGCTCTATGTCTTCAAACCTTTTTGGTCCTTACTGACAAAAGGGGGAGAAGCATATGAGTTTGATAGTCTTCAAGTGGGTCCATATGGGTGGTTGCTTTATGTTTTGCCTAGTGTTTACAACTCTCGTTTTGATACATTTGGTTCTTTGAGTTGTAACACTTAAACTCGATGGCCGTCTGCTACTTATTTGCTATTCTGTGATGCGATGATATATTCCGCATGTGCAATGATAAATTCCGCACTTAGATCATTTTGTAGACGTCCATTTTTCATTATGCATGTCATTATCTTCACATACTTTTCATGCATGATGAATTGTCATCATAAGTTGAAGAGGATCTCCACAAGTACAACCTGCCATGTGCATTTGCATTCCAAAAGCAAATTACTTATATGCACATCTTCAGGGGGAGCCCTTGCAACTTATGAAGACAATTCCCTATCCTTTACATTTCACATATTATATTCCCCGTTGAAAACTTCAACTAGTTTGTCATCAATCACCAAAAAGGGGGAGATTGTAAGTGCATCTAGTCCCACCCCTAGTTGGTTTTGGAGTATTGACGACAAACCTAGTTGAGGGACTAATGTGTTTGTGAGAATTGCAGGATAACATAGGTAGAAGTCCCTCATTGATTTGGTTTTCCTACCAGAGATGACCCCTAAAAATGTATGAAGACATTGAAGCAAAGGTGGTATGTGAAGACATTCACATTGAAGACTATGACAAGAGAAGACATCGCGTGAAGACTATGGAGCGCGAAGATTTAGCAGTTTCGTCGTTCTGTGTTTTTCCTTGTTGAGTCATAGGAACCACCGTACTGTTAAGTGGGGTCCAAGAGAACCAGTCAGAATGACTGAAGTGATGCTTAACCAAAATCCTATGTCTTCGAGTGAAGACTATGAGAGCAAATCTTGTCCAGAGTTGGATAAGTCAGCTTTGCTTGTAGCCCAAGTAAAGTTGTCGTGTGTGTTTGAAATCTGACCGTTGGAACACGTGTCAGTTCCTTAGTGACCCATGGTCATTTCGGACAAATCAGGTCGGGTTGCCTAGTGGCTATGAATAGCCCACCCCCTACAACCATAAACGTTTGGGTGCTCAGAGTTAAAGCACGGCTTTTGTCGTTTGAGAGCAACCCACCTCGAAGCCTTTGAGAGAGAATTCCTTGAGAGGATAAAGCCCTAACCACCCAGAGCCAAAGAGTGTTAGGCATCACTTAAGTCTTCTTGTCTGTGTGATCTGAAAACTTATTACACTTGACGACTGTGAATCCTCCAGCCGGTTAGGCGTCGCGTTCTGAGCATCCAAGAGTCATTGTGGATCACCGGTGAATGAAGTTTGTGAAGGTTTGGAAGTCTACCTTGAAGACTTACCAGAGTGATTGGGCGAGGACTGGGTGTCCTTAGCTCAAGGGGAATAAGGTGAAGACGAGGTCTTCTGAGTTGAGTCTCAGCCTCCCTAACCAGACGTATAGTTGTCACAGCAACTGGAACTGGTCCAACAAATCATTGTCTTCAACGAGTCACTGGTTTCATCCTTCCCTTCCCTTTACTTACTGTTGGTCCTTGTGAAGTCATTGTATGATTGCATCACCATTTGACTTCACTGAGTGATTACTTGTTCTGATTGGCTTCACAATATCTTCCTACCTGATCCTTACTGCCTAGCTGCTATTAGTCATTGTGCTTTCACTTCATTGAATACTTGACTATGGTTTGCCTAGTGTAGTCTACCTTCCGCTGCATGGTAATAGGTTTATTTCTATCGTTTGTCTTCGAAACTTACATGTATTAAAGACTTTCATAAAAATTGCCTATTCACCCCCCCTCTAGTCGATCACTAGCACTTTCAGTGACAACTGTATGTCTGGTTAGGGAGGCTGAGATTCAACTCAGAAGACCTCGTCTTCACCTTATTCCCCTTGAGCTAAGGACACCCAGTCCTCGCCCAATCACTCTGGTAAGTCTTCAAGGTAGACTTCCAAACCTTCACAGACTTCGTTCACCGGCGATCCACAATGACTCTTGGATGCTCAGATCGCGATGCCTAATCGGCTGGAGGATTCACAGTCCTCAAGTGTAATAAGTCTTCAGATCACACAGACAGGAAGACTTAAGTGATGCCTAACACTCTTTGGCTCTGGGTGTTTAGGGCTTTATCCTCGCAAGGAATTCTCTCTCAAAGGCTTCGAGGTGGGTTGCTCTCAAACGACAAAAGCCGTGCACTAACTCTGAGCAGCCAACCGTTTATGGTTGTAGGGGGTGGGCTATTTATAGCCACTAGGCAACCCGACCTGATTTGTCCGAAATGACCCTTGGTCACTAAGGAACTGACACGTGTTCCAACGGTCAGATTTCAAACACACACGACAACTTTACTTGGGCTACAAGCAAAGCTGACTTATCCAACTCTGGATAAGATTTGCTCTCATAGTCTTCACTCAAAGACATAGGATTTGGTTAAGCATCACTTCAGTCATTCTGACTGGTTCACTTGGACCCCACTTAATAGTACGGTGGTTCCTATGACTCAACAAAGAAGAAAAGGAACGACGAAACAACTAAGTCTTCGCGCTCCATAGTCTTCATGCGATGTCTTCTCTTGTCATAGTCTTCAATGTGAATGTCTTCACATACCACCTTTTACTTCAATGTCTTCATTCATTTTTAGGGGTCATCTCTGGTAGGAAAACCGAATCAATGAGGGACTTCTACCTGTGTTATCCTGCAATTCTCACAAACACATTAGTCCCTCAACCAGGTTTGTTGTCAATACTCCAAAACCAACTAGGGGTGGCACTAGATGCACTTACAATCTCCCTCTTTTTGGCGATTGATGACAAACTGATTGAAGTTTTCAACGGGGAATAAAATATGTGAAATTGTTAAGGATAGGGTATTGTCTTCATAAGTTGCAAGGGCTCCCCATGAAGATGTGCATATAAGTAATTTGCTTTTGGAATGCAAATGCACATGGCAGGTTGTACTTGTGGAGATCCTCTTCAACTTATGATGACAAGTCATTATGCAAGATATGATGTAACAAAGATAATGACATGCATAATGAAAAATGGACGTCTGCAAAATGATCTAAGTGCGGAATTTATCGTCGCACATGCAGAATTTATCATCGCATCACAGAATAGCAAATAAGTAGCAGACGACCATCGAGTTTAAGTGTTACAACTCAAAGAACCAAATGTATAGAAAACTAGAGTTGTAAGCACTTGGCAAAAGTAGCAAAAAGTAAATTAACCACCCATATGGACCCGCTTGAAGACTATCAACTCATATGCTTCTCCCCCCTTTGTTAGTGAGGACCAAAAAGGTTTGAAGACATAGAGCACCTACTCGTTCCCATGAGGTGCAGGCGAGGCAGCAGGGTCGTCGTTGAGATCCGGTGGTGCAGAGGAACTTGGTGCAGTGTCGACACGCGCTGAAGTTGGAGGAGGTGAAGTTGCATCATCTTGGTCATCGATGACTCTGGCATTTACCAAAGTCTTCATTGCTCCTTCAAGCTTCGCTGCAGATGAGTGTCCTTTGACAGGCCATGGAGTCTTCCTGATGATGTGGTAAATGGTGCGAGGCAGGTACTCTAGGTCTTCAACAAAGAACTCATATGGGTATTCAGCATCGTGAGGAAAAGGCTTCATCATGCTTAGCATTTGGCTCATGTTGGGTTCTGGTTTCTGAAAGATGCTTTCCAAGGCATTTTGATGTTGTTGACAACCTGGTTCATAGTATTCACCAGGAGTGTGCAGGCCTGTGAGCTCAATGATATCAAGAGCTTTAGCTTCATGATGGACATTGCCTGTCATCCACTCAAGGACCCAAGTCTTCGGATCCCTGTTGTAGCCTCGAATATGAAGAGTGGCATAGAATTGAAGCAACAATTCTTCGTTCCAGTGCTCCTTGTCAGTGATGAACTGCAACAGACCAGCGTCTCTGAAACAGTCCAATGCTTCTTCGAGGCAGGGCACACCAACTATAGCTTCAGAGTCGAGGCACATATGTGGAAATATGAGCCCTTGATTGTATAGGACACAGGAATAGTAGCTGCACTGCTGATAGCTCCAGAACTGATCTGAGGAAATGCGCGGTCTGGTATAAGGGTTCTTGGAGCTGTTGAAGAAGGCATTATGTGCCACGAAGCCATTCGCATTGAAGACCCCAGGTGAAGTGGCAGTGCCTGGGAATCGTGGAAGTCTTGGCTTGGGCTTTTGGACTTGAGGCCTGTGCTCAACGTGGTACTCAAATTGTGGACCAGCAGCAGGCGGAGGAGTCAGAATGGGCCAGCGAACCATAACTGGCTGACCACGATCAAATGCCAGCTCCATTGTGTGAGGTCTTGAAGGGGGAACTGGGGCATTGGCATTGTCTTCATGGGCTTCGGGGGCCACATGTGCTTCATGTGCTTGGACTTCAGGTGCTGCATTGACTTCTGGTGCCACATTGGCTTCTGGCGCCGTATTGGCTTCAACCATGACAACGTCATTGGCGTCAGCAGTGATGTTGGTGGCCGCCTCAGGGTTGTTAACCTCCACTTCAGAAGCTGGAGGGTCCGTCACGTTCTCCTCGAGAACAACATCTTGGTGAGACGGGGGTGTAGCAACTCTTGTATCTCTTGGGGCTTCTTCTTCATCTTCTTCTTCATCGGCTGCTGCAGCCGGAATGTCTTCAGCCATTTTGGCTTCGGGTTCAGACATGTGCATTGTGGGAGTGACTTGGGGCCTTGGTCCTTTGCGAAGCCTGCATAATGCGGGCGACGCTTGTGGAGATGGAGTGTGCTGGGCCTCAAAGTCATCAGCATCTTGCACTGATGGGGTAGCTTGCGGTTGGGGAGAGCTTGGAGTGTCTTGTCTCTGTGGGTGATCAGCCCATGATGCATCCTGAGCAGTTGGCGTCAGAGGACGACCAATGCTGATGAGTTCGTTGTGCGTAAGCACATGCGATGATACCAATTGGTGCTCGATCTGAGGAAGGACTTCATCATCTTCAACATTGTCATGGTGACCAATGTCTTCAGCAGCGGTGGGGTCAGCTACTGGAATGTCTTCAGCTTCAGGAGCCTCTGTGGAAGCAGACTCATGAATTACCATCCGTCATTCTTGATGCGAAGAGGCAGGACAAGCAACCAAGATGGGTTCAACAATAAGGGGCTCTGTGGGAGCATCCCGATCTTTCTTGGTTTTGCGCTTCTTCTTGGAGGGAGCGACATCAGAAGCTTCAGGATGTTTCCTTTTTCTGGCTTCAGCCTCGACAGCCCTTGTCTTCTTTAATTCTAAAACCACTGTGGGGACCTTAGGCTTCAAGCCTGTCATACTGGCTGGGAAGACAATGGGATGTGCTTCCTGCCTTGTTGCTTCGGGTTCGGCCACAGCTGGCTTCTTCTTCTTCTTTGCAGCCATCCTGGGATCGATGCCAGGACGCCCAAGAGCCTTGCGCTTTTCAGCTTCATTGTAGGCTTGCACGCACTTGTCAGCCAGACTCTTCATGCGCTCACGAGACCCTTTAGCTTCTTCACGTTTCTTGAGAAAGGCTTCCTTGAGCTCATGCATCATAATCTTGAAGTTTTTCACATCTTGCACGTTGAGCTTTGCCATGTGCTTCTTGAACTGAGCTTTCTCATAGTCGATCTTTTGCTTCAGTTCAACGATGCGCTGAGCTAGAGCTAGCTCAGAAGCAATGGCGCCAGTGAAAGCGACGCTGATGCCAATTGGAAGTTGCAGATCATCAAAGCTGAGATTGGGGGTTTCAAACCACTCATCAATGAAGTTGTGAAGGATTGCTACGTCAAAGAGAGGCAAATCATTGAAGATTTCTTCTTCTTCTTTGCTCTTGATCAGTTGCTCAAGAGCGTCATCTGCAAGATCTTCATCGCTGGACAGATCAATGGCATCATTACGCAGAATAGCAGCAGCAGTCAGTTCTTGGTTGGTGGGTTGCAAGGGCATCTTCACTCTCGAGGGCTTGGAGATGCGTGACAAATCTTCAGGCTGCACACTGTGTTCAGGAGGTGCAGTGGATAGAGGCTTCGCCTGTAAGACCTTTGGTGCAGGAGCAGGCTTTGAAGCTTTAGGCTTCTTCAGTTTCTTTGGCTTCGGCGGTGCAGGCGCTTCATCAGATTCAGCGTCATCTGCAGGCTCATCCACGACTATCCCTTGAACCATGATATGAGTGATGAGACCTTCCAGGTTGTAGAAGGGGCCAACAAGATTGGGTTCAGCTTCGCGGGTGCCATCGGCACGGGGAGCAGAAGGACCAGGGTTAAAGTCTAGTCCCAATGACTTCTTGTTTTGCTTAGCCGAGTTCTTGGCAAACTGGAAGTTGCACTTGAAAAGATTATCGTCGCGGCACCACAGTAATGAAGATGGGTCTGCATCTGCAGGCTGCGGTCCACGAACCATGCAAGGATAGAAGCCTTGTTCAATGGCTTCAACTCTGGACCTAGGTTGAAGATTTTTGTATAGAATGTCTCCCCATGGTCGCTTGATGGCATTCTTCTCAGCATATTCCTGGGTCACAAACCTGTACTTAAACCATTGCTTGGCCCAGTATCTTCGAATCCATTGGATTCGTGTCTTGCGCTGATTGTAATCCTCTTCTGAATCTGTCTTGTACAGCTCCGAGAGGTCATCAGGCAGATCTCTTGATGTTCTCCCTTGACGCTGTCTGCCACCCTTCCTTGCTGATTTCTCTGTAGCCATGAACTTCAAACTAAATGGCTTCAACACGTTCAAAGGTTTCAAAGGCTTCCGCTTGCTGGTCAAACATGAACTGGCTTCGGGAGAATTTATATGATGCTGTAAGAATTCTGCAAATGAATGCAGACTATGAGAACCAAGGGATTCTCCCATGGACATGTACCTGTGATAGCATTAAGGTGCGAGGGAAGGGGAAGAGGTCATATGCATTCTCAGAAAATTTTGAAGATAAATCAGTTTAGAAGACATTGACCTCATAGTGCGAAGACATTCACTCATAGATAGAGAGTTGGTTCCAGATTTGTACGAATCCACGAATAAGTACAAGTGAGAAATCTAACTACTTTGTGAAGCATAAGTGAACATACTAGGCATATTATGAGATGCAGTATGAAATAGATCCAACTCGTGTGAACAAAAACTGCTTGTGGTAGAAAGTGATGAATCTATAGGATCAAAGGGGCCGTAAAAAGTAAGTTTTATTTACCACACGAAGAACTGCTAGACGGAGTGGGAGAGGAGGCCGAGCAGTTCGATCGTCCGTGCCCTAACTTGGCGACGGAGGACACCTACGACGACGGCGGAGAAAACGATGTCTGTGGCCGGCGTGAAGACAGCGTCGGTGAGGTCGCGGCAGCTAAGCGCTTCGTCGCCGGCGTCGTCGAGGGCTAGCGGTGGCGCTAGGGTTTGTGCGAGAGTGGAAGAAGGGATAATGACTGTGGTGAGTCGTGTATTTATAGGGATAGGGACGACACAATGTTATTACACAGGTGCCCCTGGCGATTCACATCTGAAGGACACGTGGCTATCATGCAACATATCGGAGGTTGTTCCACATTCCCACGCACGCCTGGATTGTTGGGTGGTCGTTCCCACTTCTTTGGGTTTCAGGTGAAGGAATTAGCATTGAAAACGGACTTAATGTTTGTCTCTATATCTTCTGCTGACAAGGACGTAGAGAAGACATTCGACAGTTTCAATAGAATGCATATGATTTGGACGGATATAGTTTGAGATTGAAAGCATAGAGAGATTAGGGTCCGATCACATTCACTTAGTTCAAAAGATTCAACAAAGAAGACATAGCTATAAGTGAATGCTGTAGAGGACAGAACACTAGTATGTATATATCAGAAGAGAATCAAGTCAACATAGTGAAGATAATCATGAAGACAAATTGAAATTGAAGACAAACCAAATGTGAAGACATAGCAAATGTAACGCCATGGGTAAAACACTTCAAACAGAAGAATTTGGTGGTGGCGTTACCCACCGTATAGGAAGTATTAGACCCAGACACGGCGCACAATTATCGTGGCGCTCCGAAGTCAAATTCCACGTTAATGTATTCACACTCAGAATGTAAGTCTTCATTGATTGAAGATATACTTTACTTCGTGTGTTGCACATCTAAGTCATCAACATGCATAAGTGTTAGGATGTGTGCCTGATCACAGGACATTTGAGGATTCCAAGATATTTAGCTCACACCGTAACTTGCAAAACCTCTTCTCATCCAAGGGCTTGGTGAAGATATCTGCCAATTGCTCTTCAGTGTTGACGTGTATGATATCAATATCTTCCTTCATAACATGATCTCTGAGAAAGTGATGACGAATTTCAATGTGCTTTGTCTTTGAGTGCTGAACTAGGTTGTTGGCAATCTTGATGGCGCTTTCGTTGTCGCAGTAGAGTGGCACTTGCTTTAGATGAATGCCATAGTCTTTGAATGTTTGCTTCATCCAGAGAAGCTGAGCACAACAAGATCCAGCAGCAATGTATTCAGATTCAGCAGTGGAGAGAGATACACAGTTCTGCTTCTTTGAAGACCAACATACAAGTGATCGTCCCAGAAAATGACATGTACCTGATGTAGACTTGCGATCCACCTTGTCACCAGCATAATCAACATTCGAGAATCCAACTAGATCAAACTCTGAGCCCTTTGGATACCATAATCCTAGTGTTGGGGTGTGAGCCAAATATCTGAGAATTCGCTTCACAGCTAAGTGATGTGATTCCTTTGGTGCCGCTTGGAACCGGGCACACATGCAAACACTAAGCATGATATCTGGCCTAGATGCACATAAATAAAGCAAAGAACCAATCATGGAGCGATATACCTTTTGCTCGAACTCCTTACCATTGTCGTCAGGACCCAGATGATGTTTGGCTGGCATTGGCGTCGTGAAGCCTTTGCAATCTTGCATCCCAAATTTCTTCAGGCAATCTTTGAGATATTTCTCTTTAGATATGAAGATGCCGTTGCATTGCTGACATATTTGAAGACCAAGGAAGAACTTCAGCTCACCCATCATGGACATCTGATATTGCTCTTGCATCATATATCCAATCTCGTTAGTGTATTTCTGATTGGTGCAGCCAAAGATAATGTCATCCACATATATTTGGCACACAAACAGTTCACCATCATATGTCTTCATGAAGAGAGTGGGGTCGAGGGAACCAGGTTTGAATCCTTTGCTCTTCAGGAAGTCTTTGAGTGTGTCATACCAAGCCCTAGGGGCTTGTTTGAGGCCATACAGTGCCTTGTTGAGCTTGTACACCATGTCAGGATGTTTTGGATCTTCAAAGCCAGGCGGTTGTGCAACATACACTTCTTCGTCAGTCTTTCCATTGAGAAAAGCGCTCTTCACATCCATTTGATGCAAAAGAATGTTATGATGATTTGCATAGGCCCGCAGTATGCGTATGGCTTCAAGTCTAGCCACATGAGAAAATGTTTCATCGAAGTCAATCCCTTCAACTTGAGTGTATCCTTGAGCAACGAGACGAGCTTTGTTTCTGACAACTTGACCATGCTCATCTTGCTTGTTGCGATATATCCATTTGGTGCCTATTATATTGTGCTTGCGAGGATCAGGACGCTTAACCAATTCCCATACATTATTCAGCTCAAACTGTTGAAGCTCTTCTTGCATAGCTTGAATCCATTCAGGTTCCATGAAGGCTTCATCAACTTTCTTGGGTTCAGATATTGAAACGAATGTGAAGTGCCCACAGAAATTTGCTAGCGGTGTTGCCCTTGAATGAGTGAGTGGACTTGGTGCATTGATGCTATCAATTATTCTCTCAATATGTACTTCATTTGCAACACGAGGATGTACAGGACGAAGATTTTGCTCTTGCTGATCATTGTCATCGTTAGAGGGATTGTCTTCAGGCTGAGCATTGTCTTCAGGTTGATCAGGTGCGGAGATGATAAGTCCCTCTTCAGGCTGAGCTTCAGATGGTATGGTTTCTCCAGTTCCCATAAGTTTGATTGATTCACTGGATGGAACTTCATCTAGCACATTTGGCAGGTACTCTCTTTGCGAGCTGTTAGTCTCATCAAACCGCACATCCATAGTTTTAACCACTTTGTAGTGAAAGAGGTTGAAGACTCTGTAGGAGTGCGAATCCTTTCCATATCCAAGCATAAAACCTTCATGTGCTTTTGGTGCAAATTTTGAAGTGTGATGTGGATCCTTGATCCAGCACTTGGCACCAAATACATTGAAGTAACTGACATTTGGCTTCTTGCCAGTAAGGAGCTCATAGGATGTCTTGTTCAGAAGCTTGTGAAGATAAACACGGTTGATGATATGGCATGCAGTATCAATGGCTTCAGTCCAGAATTTTCTTGGAGTCTTGTATTCATCAAGCATCGTCCGAGCCATCTCAATAAGTGTTCTGTTCTTGCGTTCGACGACGCCATTCTGCTGTGGCGTGTACGGAGCTGAGAATTCAAGTTTGATGCCCAAAGTATCAAGATACGTATCTAGGCCATTTTTATTGAATTCAGTGCCATTGTCACTTCTGATGTGCTTTATCTTGACGCCATAGTTGTTCATTGCTCGATTGGCGAAGCGTCTGAAGACATCCTGCACTTTAGTCTTGTATAGGATTATATGCACCCAAGTATATCTTGAATAATCATCAACAATGGCAAAGCCATAGAGACAAGCAGTAGTAGTATGAGTTGAGTAATGAGTGGGACCGAAAAGGTCCATGTGCAGCAGTTCGAAGGGTTGAGTCGTTGTCATGATTGTCTTCGAGGGATGCTTGGCCCTCGTCATCTTTCCTGCTTCACAGGCACCGCATAAGTGATCCTTCTTGAACTTGACGCCCTCGATGCCTATGACATGCTTCTTTCTTGCAAGAGTGTGCAAGTTCCTCATGCCAGCATGCCCTAGCCTCAGATGCCAGAGCCAGCATTCTGAAGCTTTTGCTAGAAGACATACGGCAAGTTGTGGTCCTGCTGAGAAATCTACCACGTACAAATCATCTTTCTGATACCCTTCAAACACTAGAGACTTGTCAGATTCCATTAGAACAAGGCAACGATATTTTCCAAACATCACAATCATGTTTAAATCGCAAAGCATCGAGACAGACATTAAGTTGAAACCAAGGGATTCAACAAGCATGACTTTATCCATGTGTTGATCCTTTGAGATTGCAACTATACCTAGACCCAATACCTTACTTTTACCAGTGTCAACAAATGTGATGTGACTTTTGTCAGATGGACGTAAGGTTGAGTCCATAAGAAGGCTTCGCTTGCCAGTCATGTGATTAGTACACCCACTATCAATAATCCATTCTGAAGCAGCTGGTGTCGTACCCTACAGTGCAGTTAGGGGGATAGGCTTCACGAAGAGAATTGTGAAGCAAAAACATTTGACGGGCAAGTGGATTATGAAAGCTTAGATCGAGGTTAGGATTGATAGGGCAAGTAGCAAGCGACTCAGGAACAAAATATATAATAAGACCATTTGGGCATTTAATCTTGCGCCCTACAAGATGTTTAAGGTCCCCAGCAATAGCTTCAGATGATTTTGGTTTTTGACTGGAGACCTTTCCCTGCAAAAGAGAGTTAAGCTTTCTTAGCCACCCACATCTTCAAGGGTGGCTTCGAAGCAATGAGTCTAAGTGCAGCATCTGAGAACTTTGGCTTTGGAGCCCTAGCAAAAAGTCTTGCAGGTGAACAATAGTACTCATAAGAATAGGCAGAATAGTTTTTGGTCTTATGAACATGGCGGTTTGATGAAACGCGCTCATATTCATAGGCCTGAGTAAGGTTTCCCTGCAAAACATTTGCGTTAGTGCGACTTAGGTGAGTCCTCTGTCTGTATGAAGCCTTTGGACCATATGAAGCATGTGGTCTGGGGTTTGTCTTCTTCACTTGTGGTGTCATGACGACATTCACAGGAAGATTCTCCAAACACCTTTTTGGCACCCATACCTTCTTCATAGGCGGCCCATTCCAGCAGTTAGTACCAATATACCTGGCAAACACTTCACCATTCTGATTCTTAAACAGTTTATAGTTTGCATCAATGGATTCATCAATAACAATGGGATTAGCACAAGTGAAGCCAGATAGGGTGGATGGATCCACTGAAGGTCCCTTTGCAGCAACCCATGTGGTTTTGGGGTACTGCTCAGGTTTCCAGTAAGAGCCATTAGCATTGATTTTCCTTTCGAACCCAACACCCTCTTTCCTAGGGTTTCAGTTCAGGATCTGCCTTTTGAGGACATCACATAGTGTCTGATGCCCTTTGAGGCTTTTGAACATCCCTGTTTCAAGCAATGTCTTCAACCTAGCATTCTCATCAGCAATAGCAGTGGCATCCTCAGCAGAGGGGTTAGTTGGCACATCAGCAGTTGAAGATATTGCAATAGTAGCAGCAGTAGAACAACCAGCAACAGAAGTAGTGTTGTCACGCTCAATACACTTAAGACATGGTGGTTCAAATCCTTCCTGAGCGGAACTGATCTGTTTGGCACGAAGTGACTCGTTTTCCTTTTGAAGATCTTCATGAGCCGCTCTCAATTTCTCAAGATCTTGCTTCCTTTGAAGATAATCATAGGAAAGTTTTTCATGAGTTGTTGAGAGCGTTTCATGATGACTTTCAAGTTCCTCATACTTAACGTGAAGATTTTTTATGTCTTCAACTAAGGACTGAGATCGAGTCATTTCAGCGTCTAACAGGTCATCACTTTTGTCTAACAATTTTTGACTATATTCCATAGCTTTTTGTTGTTCAGTTGCAATTTTAGCAAGTGTTTTGTAGCTGGGTTTGGAACCACAATCAAAGTCATCTTCACTGGAAGTTTGATAGTGAGTAGTGCGTGTGTTTACCTTGGCACCGCGTGCCATGAAGTAGTAGGTAGGAGCGGAGTAGTCCTTGTCATTTGCATCGGTGTCGGTGACGAAGTCATTGTCTTCAGTGTTGAAGATGGACTTGGCAACGTATGCCGTAGCCAGACTCGCAACGCCAGAATCAGACTCCTCCTCAGACTCCACCTCCGCATCCTCAGAAGCGGACTCCTCCTCTGAATCCATTTCCTTGCCAACAAACGCACGTGCCTTGCCAGATGAGCTATTCTTGTGTGATGAAGACTTTGAGGAGGACTTGGAAGAAGACTTTGAGTATTTCTTCTTCTTCTTCTTGTCGTTAGAATCATACTCCTTGCTCTTCTTTTTCTTCTTGTTCTCATTGTCCCACTGCGGACACTCAGAGATGTAGTGGCCAGGTATCTTGCACTTGTGGCATGTTCTCTTCTTGTAGTCATGAGCAGAAGCTTCATCATTCCTTGAGCTTGATCGTGAGGACTTTCTGAAGCCTTTCTTCTTGGTGAATTTTTGGAACTTCTTCACAAGCATAACAAGCTCCTTTCCAATGTCTTTAGGATCATCAGAACTGTTGTCAGACTCTTCTTCAGATGAGGAGACAGCTTTTTCCTTCAAGGCACGAGTTCGCCCATAGTTGGCACTATAGATGTCTCTTTTCTCAGAAAGCTGAAACTCGTGTGTGTTGAACCTCTCAAGTATGTCAGACGGATCGAGTGTTTTGAAGTCAGGACATTCTTGAATCATCAGGGCTAGGGTGTCAAATGAGCTGTCAAGTGATCTCAGGAGTGTCTTGACGACTTCATGCTTGGTGATCTCAGTGGCGCCGAGGGCTTGAAGCTCATTTGTGATGTAAGTGAGTCGATCAAACGTGAGCTGAACATTTTCATTGTCATTTCTCTTGAAGCGGTTGAAGAGGTTGCGAAGGACACTGATTCTCTGATCTCTCTGGGTTGAGACGCCTTCATTGACCTTGGAGAGCCATTCCCAGGCTAGCTTAGATGTTTCCAAAGCACTCACATGGCCATACTGTCCTTTGGTCAGATGACCACAGATGATGTTCTTGGCAGTGGAGTCCAGTTGAACGAACTTCTTGACATCAGCAGTGGTGACACCTTCACCAGCCCTGGGAACGCCATTCTTGACGACATACCATAGGTCGACATCAATGGCTTCAAGATGCATGCGCATCTTATTCTTCTAGTAGGGATATTCAGTTCCATCGAAGATTGGGCACGCAGCGGAGACTTTGATTATCCCTGTAGTCGACATAGCTAAAACTCCAGGTGGTTAAACCGAATCACACAGAACAAGGGAGTACCTTGCTCCGATACCAATTGAAAGTGCTAGTGATCGACTAGAGGAGGGTGAATGGGTGATTTTTATGAAAGTCTTCAAAACATGGAAGTTTCAAAGACAAACGATAGAAATAAACCTATTACCATGCAGCGGAAGGTAGACTACACTAGGCAAACCATAGTCAAGTATTCAATGAAGTGAAAGCACAATAACTAATAGCAGCTAGGTAGTAAATATCAGGTAGGAAGATATTGTGAAGCCAATCAGAACAAGCAGTCACTCAATGAAGACAAAAGATAATGCAATCAGGCAACGACTTCACCAGGGCCAACAGTAAGTAAAGGAGTGGGAAGGATGAAACCAGTGACTCATTGAAGACAATGATTTGTTGGACCAGTTCCAGTTGCTGTGACAACTGTACGTCTGGTTAGGGAGGCTGAGATTCAACTTAGAATACCTCGTCTTCACCTTATTCCCCTTGAGCTAAGGACACCCAGTCCTCGCTGAGGGAGTCCTGGATTAGGGGGTATTCGGGTAGCCGGACTATACCTTCAGCCGGACTCCTGGACTATGAAGATACAAGATTGAAGACTTCGTCCCGTGTCCGGATGGGACTTTCCTTGGCGTGGAAGGCAAGCTTGGCGATGCGGATATTCAAGATCTCCTGCCATTGTAACCGACTCTGTGTAACCCTAACCCTATCCGGTGTCTATATAAACTGGAGGGTTGTAGTCCATAGGCGATCAACTCCTTACACAACAATCATACCATAGGCTAGCTTCTAGGGTTTAGCCTCCTTGATCTTGTGGTAGATCTACTCTTGTACTACCCATATCATCAATATTAATCAAGCAGGAGTAGGGTATTACCTCCATCGAGAGGGCCCGAACCTGGGTAAAACAAAGTGTTCCCCGCCTCCTGTTACCATCCGGCCTAGACGCACAGTTCGGGACCCCCTACCTGAGATCCGCCGGTTTTGACACTGACATTGGTGCTTTCATTGAGAGTTCCTCTGTGCTGTCACAATCAGGAAGGATGCCTCCTCCCATCTTTAAAGACGGCGCCGTTGCTAAGGGAGCCTTGGCTGTCGGCCAAACCCTCCGGTTCGACTGTTGCGCCGACGGTGACCTCTCGGGTCATCAAAAGCAACCTACACGTCAGCTCGGAGCTCGTCGAGCAGCTAGATCCAATGGAGCTCTCTTCCGTAAACAAGCTCTTGGATCGCATCGCCGCCTTGGGGGTCGCTACGGATTACGACCAGGTTGGGCTTAAACCCGATCTAAGAGAAATTAACTCTCCCCAAGTCACCCACCATGTTGCCGTGGTAGAGACGCTGTGCGGCGACCCTTCATCTATTTTAAGGACTAGCTACGTCTGAATTCCCGACCCCTCCAAGCCGGATACCCGCGGAGGGGGAGATATAACTCAAGACCTGAGCTTAGGATCAGGCAACGGGCCAGATTCACTGGACAACATCCAAAAACCCGAACTTCAGAGTTCGGAAACTCTTCGGCCTCCGAATCTTGGATTGGGTGAGGTTCCAGAATCAACGACACCCGCCCACCCGAACATAAGCGATCTCTCCCAAATCAGGCAGAGGCCCGAGGAAACAGTACATCATTACTGGGCCAGATTCCTCCTGCTTATGAACAGGATAAATGATTGCCGCGAGGGAGACGCAATCTCAATTTTTTGCAGTAATTGCATGGACGAGGGAATCCTTAACGCCGTAAGTCGCCGTGATATTACACGCTTCGCTGACTTGGCGTCCATAGTACAAAAATACTGTGCGATGGAAAGCGCCTGGAAAACCGAAATAAAATTTTGGGATAATCCGGCCTTGAATAGTAATCCCGTCCGAACTAAGAGGGTGCATCATCATAGGACACCCGGGATAAACACCAAAAAGCCAAAACCCTCTACAGGGCATGGAACTGTACTGGAAAGGTGGCTTGATGGACCCTGTAGAATTCACAGTACAGAGGACGCCACACCAACTCACAGCCTTAGAGCATGTTGGACACTCCGGCAGGTGGCCAAAATTGGCGAGGATCTCTTAATTCTGGAGGCCGCAGAAAACCATCCCGAGAACACCAGTATCGTTCTCACGGTCTTCGAGACTTTCGCATCAAACAATATGCGAAAAAGAACACTCCGCAGCCTCGCCGAAGTCTATCAAGTTGCAACAATAAATCCATGGAGCGACACTGCTATTACCTTCAACGCAAGTGATGAACCTAGACTCCGAACAGCCCAAGGACCAGCCGCATTGGTCCTCAGTCCCATAGTGGACGGCTTTCGCCTCACCAAGGTGCTCATGGATGGAGGCAGCGGACTGAACCTCATTTATGAGGAAACCCTTCAAAAATGGAAATAGACTGGAACCGCGTCGAGCGAAGCAGCACAACCTTTAGAGGAATAATCCCCAGTCGGGAAGCGCGCTGCACAGGAAAAATCACACTGTATGTGGTGTTTGGCACGCCGGATAATTACAGGTCCGAAGAAGTCACGTTTCAGGTGGCCCTGTTTAAGAGCGGACATCACGCTTTACTAGGGCGGGAAGCATTCACAATCTTCCAAGCAATACCCCATTATGGGTACATGAAGCTTAAGATGCCCGGGCCAAATGGAATTATCACTCTAGCTAGTGATCCGGACATAGCACTCCGCGCCGAAAATAAGACGGCCGCATTAGCCCTTGAGGCACTATCCGAAGCCTTAGCGGCCGAGGAACTGACTGCGCTGCGCTCCACGGTTAACAGGGATGATGTGATACTCGATAAGAGATCCAAATCCACATCCTTCAAGCCAGCTGACGAAATAGTCAAATTCCAGGTCCATCCAACGGACCCCAATAAAACAGCTTCCATCGGGGCACGACTGAACCCTGATGTAGACGCCGCACTGCGAGAGTTCCTACGAGAGAACTGGGACATTTTTGCCTGGCACCCTTCAGACATGCCAGGGATCCCACGCAGGCTGGCCGAACACAGCTTAAATATCCTAAAAGGATTCAAACCTGTCAAACAAGCCCTTCGGCGTTTTTCCGAACCCAAGAGACAGGCTATGGGAGAGGAGCTAGTCAAGCTATTGGAGGCCGAATTCATTAGAGACATAAAACATCCGGACTGGCTAGCAAACCTGGTGATGGTACCAAAGAAGGACAAATCATGGCGCCTGTGTGTCGATTTTAAAGACCTTAACAAGGCTTGCCCAAAGGATCCCTTCCCCCTCCCCCGCATCAATCAAATTATCGATGCCACCGCAGGGCACGATTCGTTGTGCTTCCTTGACGCATACTCCGGATACCATCAAATCAAAATGGCAGAATCAGACCAAGCTGCAACAGCATTCATCACACCATACGGCCCATTCTGCTTTAACACAATGCCCTTCGGGCTGAAAAACACCGGCGCAACATATCAGCGCATGATCCAGACATGTCTGGCAAACCAGATCGGCAAAATAGTGGAGGCGTATGTGGATGATGTGGTCGTCAAATCAAGACATGTCGAATCTCTAATAGACGACTTGAGGCTTACATTCGATAACCTCCGACAATATGACATCAAGCTCAACCCAGAAAAATGCGTCTTCGGCGTTCCAGCCGGAAAGCTCTTGGGCTTCATTGTACCCGGTAGAGGAATTGAAGCAAACCCAGCCAAGATCCGAGCTTTGTCACAATTGGATGTCCCAAAGGACCTTAAACAAATACAAAAATTAACCGGGTGCGTGGCGGCTCTAAGCAGCTTCATCTCCCGCTTGGGAGAAAAGGCACTACCCCTCTATCACCTCCTTCGGCGCACCGAACACTTTGAGTGGACGGAGGCCGCCACGGACGGATTTGATGAAATAAAAGCCATATTGGCAACAAACCCAGTCCTGGCAGCGCCGAACACCGGCGAACCAATGTTATTGTACATTGCAGCAACACATCAAGTTGTCAGTGCAGTGCTCGTTGTCGAGCGGGAAACGGATGGACACAAATTCCCCCTTCAAAGGCCGGTCTACTACGTATCCACTGTCCTCACTCCATGCAAATCACGGTACCCGCATTATCAAAAGATCGCATACGCGGTATTCATGGCATCCCGGAAGCTACGACACTACTTTCAAGAGTGTTCCATAACAGTAGCCTCAGAAGTACCACTCAACGATATTATCAACAACCGCGATGCAACGGGCCGGATTGCAAAATGGGCCATCGAGCTCCTCCCATTCGACATAACCTATAAGCCACGGCGAGCTATTAAATCACAAGTTTTTGCCGACTTCGTCGCAGAATGGACGGAGGCCGAGCTCCCTAAAGAGTACGGCACATATTCAAACTGGATTATGTATTTCGACGGCTCCAAAATGTTGGCCGGACTGGGGGCTGGCGTCGTCCTGACGTCCCCCACAGGAGACACAGTCCAATATGTGCTCCAGATCATGTACATGGATTCCAACAATGCAGTCGAATATGAGGCCCTCCTACATGGTCTTCGGATAGCAGTATCCAGCGCCTAGAGGTACGCGGGGATTCAAACCTCGCGATATCCCAAATAAATGGAGACTTCGACGCCAAGGACCCAAAAATGGCAGCTTACCGCAACGCCGTCCTAAAAATGTCAGCTCGGTTCAAAGGGCTGGAGTTTCACCATATAGCCCGAGAAAACAATCAAGCAGCGGACGTCCTGGCACGCATCGGAGCAAAACGCGATGCGGTCCCCCCCAACATCTTTTTGGAAAGATTGTTCAAACCATCCATAGCATGGGAGGGGGAACCCACAAATAATAGCCCAGACCCAGCCGCACCACTCGACACCGAACAATCTGACACAATTGGAGGCTCTGCCAATGAAATTACACCTTCAGCCCACGTAATAATGGCGGTCATCGCCCCGTGGACAGAACCATTCCTAGCCTACCTTACTAGGCAGGAACTCCCGGAGGACCAAAACGAGGCCCGCCGCATAGTGCGGCGATCTAAAGCCTATAGAGTCCATGAGGGAGAGCTTTATAAGAAAAGCACTACCGGAGTCCTTCAAAGGTGCATCTCCGAAGAGGAAGGGCGGAACCTTCTGGCTGAAATTCATGCCGGACTTGGTGGTCACCACGCCGCTGCTCGGTCCCTTGTTAGCAAGGCTTTCCGTACAGGCTTTTATTGGCCGACGGCCCGGGCAGACGCTCAGGACTTAGTCCAACGATGCGCTGGTTGCCAACTTTTTGCCAACCAAAGCCATATGCCACCCACCGCACTCCAAACTATACCCATCACCTGGCCTTTTGCGGTCTAGGGGCTTGACATGGTCGGACCCCTTAAAGGTGGGACCGATAGGAAAAAATACTTACTGGTCATGGTGGATAAATTCACCAAATGGATAGAAGCCAAGCCTGTTAAAATGGCCGAATCCGGACCTGTGATAGACTTCATATCCGGGGTTGTACACCGTTATGGCGTCCCCCACAGCATCATAACTGATAACGGTACAAACTTTACCGCCGACGAGGTAAAACTCTGGTGCAAAAACATGGGCATCAAGCTCGATTATGCTTCCGTCTATCACCCACAAACCAACGGCCAGGTCGAACGTGAAAATGGTCTTATCATGAGCGGCATTAAACGCAGACTGGTGCGGTCCCTCAAGGAATCTAACATGCATTGGGTAGAGGAGCTCGACTCCGTGCTATGGGGGCTGCGGACCACGCCAAATCGCACCACCGGATACACACCATTTTTTATGGTGTACGGTGCAGAGGCAGTTCTGCCCTGCGACATAATTCATGACTCACCTAGAGTGCGCATGTACGAAGAAAGAGAAGCCGAGCTCGATCGGCAGGACAACTTGGACGCCCTGGAGGAGGAGCGTGATGTGGCAAAAGCCCGTTCCGCATTCTATCAACAGCAGGCCCGAAGATATCAAAGCAGAGAAGTACGGGCCAAAAATTACAATGTTGGCGAACTAGTTCTACGCCTGCCGGATAAGAAAAAGGACAAACTCAAGCCCAAGTGGGAAGGTCCATTCATAATCGACCAAGTCCTGACTGGCGGGGCGTACCGCCTGCGAGATGCGTCGGATAACCGACTCGAGCCGAACCCGTGGAACGCCACCCGTCTCCGAAGATTCTATGCCTAGCGCCGGACTCTGTGTTCGTCTCCTTCCTCTGTCCATTTTTTCCATTTTTCTGTCTTACATTTCTCTCCTTCCCCTCTTTTCTTTTATAGCCCTTAAAGGCTTATCTAGTGACGCGCCACTCACGCTCATTAAACCCCGGGGCTTCTTTAACAGAAGCTTATTTATACGGGCTTCATGCCCAACACATGCGTCAAACTTCCGCATGTACCTTTTTCTTCACCATTATATGCATCGATATGACTTAAGTTTTGGCCAAGCTGGGTTGCCTGGCTCCTGTGCTTACCCCTATGTTCCTGATTGTTCGGCTAGGCGGTAAAGGGAGCACCTCTGCGATTGTTACTGCTGGGTCAGCCGGACGTGTACCTCAGACTGGGTGAAGCCGAAAGCTAGCGTTCTTAAGGGAATATTCGGTCGGTGAGATAAAAGATGATTTTTTTACTCATTTTATGCTCCCCCAGATGCTTTTTTCTGCGTCTTTTTACGCACTCCGGACATGCACTTTAGGGCATGCCTCCCAGCGAAAGGAACCCCTAACGGAGCTATTCTCTCTGGAAGATGTTTCTTACTAACCATGTAATATAACATAACTAGTTGGGCACTTGTCTGATAAAGCACTAATGACCCCCACGCCTGGTCTCCACGCATACCACGGTTCTTATATAACCGCTATGGTATTCGGACACACTCCGGACCGCCAGGTCCCGAGGTTGAAGCGAAAAGGTCGGCAACGACAAACGATCTACAATCCGGCTAGAAGGCATTACACATGTCAATTCAAAATTACATAGTCATTCTGACTGATTGTATTCCTCTTCTATACCATCTAACAGGCTGTCTAATTTACAGTCCTGCTGGGAATACTTCGCGGCCAACTCTACTTGGCCGTATACTAAGCTCACAGGGATTTCCTTCCCGTCAGGCCCCACTAGTCCGACCTCGGCCATGTGGTTTGGGTCCGACTTCATAAAACGGGTCTTCACCATGGCCCAGGCTTCCCTAGCGCCTTGTCGGCAGGCCGATATCTTCCACAACTGGAAGCGCCGTCGAGCTCCCTTCAGCTTCTCCGCAAGCTCTCCAAGGCCCTCGGGCATGGAGTGGGCAGGCCATAAGGCTTGGACAACACCCCGCATCGCCTGCCGAATCCGCTCGTGCAGTTGCATGAGTTTGGGAAGAAGGTCACCCGTAGAACCGGGCATCTCCTCTGCAGGACGACCTGTGAGCATACCTACAGACATTACTCTGTTAGTCGACTTCCTCGCCGAACTCTTTTTTCAAAGTTCGTTCAAGCACTTACTAAAAATGCCGCGTCGAAGCCACTGATTCTCCTTCGTGGAGTCCGACAGCTGGCCACGAACATCTTTAAGTTTGACGTCCAGCTTGGTGTTGGCATCCTGAAGATCATTCTTCTCTCACCTCACCTTTGTCAACATACTCTCACCGGCCTTTAGCTGGCGTAAGAGTTGTTGCTTGTCCGGATCGAGTCCGGCGCCATCTGCAATATGATCTGTCAGGTTTGCACCCACACCGCACAATACTAATCTTTCGAAGTGTATCTTACCTGAGGGGGTCTCTTTGGACTCCCCTACTGCGGCTAGTGCGGCCTCTAGTTGGGCCTTGCACTTTTCCAGCTCCTGGGACAGTACAGTATTCTTCTCTGTAAGAACCTGCATGTTAAATGATCCTTAAATCAGTTGCTCTAACTGTTTCAAGTCTCGGGGGCTACTGGTATATATATATTTGACCAAAATTTTCTTACCCGTATGTCTTTTACATACTTCTCGTGGCTCTGGCTAAACCATTTTGAGCGGCACGGAGGTACGCATCTCCCGAATTAAAGGCATCTAAAGCCTCTTGGGAGAAACAAGCGTCGCGTAGAACTGTCCGGCGACGCCTGTGGTTCATGGCACTCTCCACTTCAGAATTTGTGGCAGACAGCCTGTCCGCATCCTCTGTCGGAGGAGCGTCCGGTGCGCGCCTTGTGCTCGCCTCTGCTTCCTGGCCAGACGTTGGAGCCTGGCTAGTGGAGGCGCGATTGGCAACCTCTCCGGATGTAGTCCGGCGAGGTCTCTTCGTTCTGAAGATAGCACGAACGTTAATATGCCCTGATAGAATAACTCCAGGGAAACAGAGGGTGCACTATACCTTTGCGCCGGCATCTCAGTCCGGACTTCATTCCTTTTTTCCCCACGGGGCCCTGCGGCCCCTCGTTGGCTAGCCACCGCAGGTTCGGCCTCCTGCCCCGGAAAACTCCCCTGCAAAACACGGTTGTCGTCAGAAGAATACGCGAGAGTGCAATCTCTCTCGAGGGAATGAGACTCCGGTTTCTGTCACCTGGGAGGCCGGGATTAACCCTGGGTAATCAGCCATGATGGCTACCAAGGTATTGTCCTTGCTTAGCTGATGGAACACCCCGTCGATAAGCTCCACCGATATGTCCGGATCCTCTTCGGAGTCCGGATCGAGGGACCGTTCTGGGTCCTCGGGCTGTGGAGGGCGGCTGTTTATATCCTTTACCTCCTGTCGCAGTTCCTGCACTGAAGTCGTCAGACTACATATCTAACCGTGGGAGTATAGAACAAACGGGCAAGCGCAATTATTCACTTACCCAACTTGGAGGATCATACATAGTAAATCCGGCCTGTGGATTGACGCGGAGGAATTCCTCCTTTTCTCCCTTATACAAAGAGGATAAGATCTTTACTAAGGCGGCGGCTGAGGCCGGCCCCTTACGATCGTAACGTGTGGCGTCATCCTCCCTGTTGAAATCCCACATGGGGTGGCCTCTATATTGAAGCGGCTGCACCCCCCGCATAATGCATGCGGCCATGACTCCAATCATGGTTAGTCCGGAATGAGCCAACAGTCTTATCCGGCCCATCAGGTAAAGGACGTCTCTGTCACTTTCTCTCTGAGAGCTCCACGGACGCCAGCTCAAGCGTTTCCTCAATGGAGCACTGTTGAACTCAGGGAGACCGACCCGGATAGGGTCCGGTAGCGGGACGTCATCTATGTAAAACCATTCCGAAGGCCAGTCCTCGGACGCCTTCTTTGGGGTTCCGAATAGGTATCCGGTCCCGGCGATGCGCCATACTTCGGCTCCGCCCACTTGATATATAGACCCCTTTTCAGAACGGGGCACCAGGCAGAATAACCTCTTCCACAGCGCGAAATGAGCCTCAACGCCTAAAAATAGCTCGCAAAGGGCGACGAAACCCGCAATGTGCAGTACGGAGGAGGGCGTGAGATTGTGCAGCTGGAGGCCGTAGAACTCCAGAAGCCCGCGGAGAAATGGGTGAATTGGAAATCCCAGTCCCCTTATTAGATAGGGGACGAGGCACACCCGCTCTCCTTTAGAAGGATTGGGGGTGCTCTCCGCTTGTTTTCCGCCATTATAGGTGGCGAGACCGGCTCGGACCGGGACCATGTATGCCTGAGGGAGGAATCCCTTGGCCTGAAGTGATGCTAACTTGCTATGCAGGATGGTGCAACTCTCCCAGTCCCTGGGTTTGGGACCGGAGGGGCGAGGGGAGGAGCTGCGACGGCTGGTCATGTTGGAATGGACCTTTGCTGGGAGCGCTCTGATGATAACTCGCGGAAAAGAGAAGATGTGGTTTGGACCTAAATCCCCATCCCCTTAAATAGGCGGCTCGTTTATATGGCTAGGGGTGTGGATGTAAAAATGCCCCAGATTTTCGCATTTGTTTGAACACGTGGAAGACGGCCATTATTGGGCATGGAAGCCGAGGAGCACTACATTACAAAAATCGGACATTATTCCTACAGGTACACAAGATTTGGAGAAGAACCGGCCTTGCAATGCCAACCAATCTGCGCGCCAGACTCGTCGTCATTGAAGCCCGGTTCGGGGGCTACTGAGGGAGTCCTGGATTAGGGGGTGTTCGGGTAGCCGGACTATACCTTCAGCCGGACTCCTGGACTATGAAGATACAAGATTGAAGACTTCGTCCCGTGTCCGGATGGGACTTTCCTTAGCGTGGAAGGCAAGCTTGGCGATGCGGATATTCAAGATCTCCTGCCATTGTAACCGACTCTGTGTAACCCTAACCCTATCCGGTGTCTATATAAACCAGAGGGTTGTAGTCCGTAGGCGATCAACTCCTTACACAACAATCATACCATAGGCTAGCTTCTAGGGTTTAGCCTCCTTGATCTCGTGGTAGATCTACTCTTGTACTACCCATATCATCAATATTAATCAAGCAGGAGTAGGGTATTACCTCCATCGAGAGGGCCCGAACCTGGGTAAAACAAAGTGTTCCCCGCCTCCTGTTGCCATCCGGCCTAGACGCACAGTTCAGGACCCCCTACCCGAGATCCGCCGGTTTTGACACCGACACTCACCCAATCACTCTGGTAAGTCTTCAAGGTGACTTCCAAACCTTCACAGAATTTGTTCACCGGCGATCCACAATGACTCTTGGATGCTCAGAACGCGACGCCTAACCGGCTGGAGGATTCACAGTCCTCAAGTGTAATAAGTCTTCAGATCACACAGACAGGAAGACTTAAGTGATGCCTAACACTCTTTGGCTCTGGGTGTTTAGGGCTTTATCCTCGCAAGGAATTCTCTCTCAAAGGCTTCGAGGTGGGTTGCTCTCAAACGACAAAAGCCGTGCACTAACTCTGAGCAGCCAACCGTTTATGGTTGTAGGGGGTGAGCTATTTATAGCCACTAGGCAACCCGACCTGATTTGTCCGAAATGACCCTTGGTCACTAAGGAACTGACACGTGTTCCAACGGTCAGATTTCAAACACACACGACAACTTTACTTGGGCTACAAGCAAAGCTGACTTATCCAACTCTGGACAAGATTTGCTCTCATATTCTTCACTCAAAGACATAGGATTTGGTTAAGCATCACTTCAGTCATTCTGACTGGTTCACTTGGGCCCCACTTAACAGTATGGTGGTTCCTATGACTCAACAAAGAAGAAAAGGAACGACGAAACAACTAAGTCTTCGCGCTCCATAGTCTTGATGCGATGTCTTCTCTTGTCATAGTCTTCAATGTGAATGTCTTCACATACCATCTTTTACTTCAATGTCTTCATTCATTTTAGGGGTCATCTCTGGTAGGAAAACCGAATCAATGAGGGACTTCTACCTGTGTTATCCTGCAATTCTCACAAACACATTAGTCCCTCAACCAGGTTTGTCATCAATACTCCAAAACCAACTAGGGGTGGCACTAGATGCACTTACAGATATGAAAGAAGAAAACGTAAGGTTCCAATTTCCATTAAAGAAAGTAATGGAATTCTTCCCTAGAAAGAGAATTACGCCACCATATGAATCAATTATGAGGGCCATCTATGGGATGAAAACTAAAGATGACAATACTTGAAATTTTGCATTAAGCCTAGCTAGATGCGTGAAACAATAGCACTTGTTGGGAGGCAACCCAATAGCTATCTTATTTTTCTTGTTTTTTTCTTCTGTTTTTGAGTGTTCACAAAATTATGCTACTGTTATGATGTGTTTTTATGTTTCAATTAGTGTTTGTGCCAAGTAAATCCTTCGGGTGATTTGGTTGATAGTTGACTTGATTCCGTGAAAAAACTGAAAGTTTTGCGCCTAGTACTGGAATTTTTAAAATTCATCGGACGTGATAAAATTATGATTTTTTTTAAAATTATTGATATAAAAATTGCCCACCTTTTCCTAAAATTACAGAATTTTTTGTAGTTACAGAAGTATTGTGTTTGTTCAGATCATTACAAATTGTTCTATTTTGGACATATTCTGTTTTCGTTGCATAGTTTACTTGTTTTGATGAATCTATGGATTATATCGGTGGTATAAGTCAAGGAGAAGTTAGATACAGTAGGTATTATGCAATAATAAAATATGAATGAGTTTTATAATAGGACCTAAAGTTTATGATTTGCTTATTATACTAACGAATCTCACGAGGTTCCTATTGAGTTTTGTGTGCTCAAGTTTTCAAGTTCTGGGTGAGATCATGATGGCATCCCCTCTTTCGTCTACAATCCATTGGTATACTACTTGGAGTTATATTTTTATTCATCACATGATATGAGTTTTGCTTGGAGCGTCTTGTATTAAGTAGTCTTTGCTTTGTTTGCCTTTTAGTTTACCATAATCATTGCTTTCTGCACACACATTTTGAGAGGTACACACATTTATTCGTGATTTGTTAGAATACTCTATGTGCTTCACTTATATTCTTTGAGCTAGGAAGTTGCTCTAGTGCTTCACTTATATCTTCTAGAGCATGGTGGTGGTTATATTTTAAAGAAACTGTTGCACTCTCATGCTTCACTTATATCTTTTTGAGAGTCTAATAAATAGTAATGTTAATATGCATGTGTTATGAAATTGGTCCTAATATGATAGGTATTCAAGAGGGATATAATAAAAACTTTCATGCAGACTGAATATGATAAGTTTGATTCCTTGCAATAGTTTTGTGATATTGAGATGGTAATATGTGGGAGGTACTAGTAAATGATTGTGGTTTAGTAAGAATATTGTGTTAATGTTTATGATTCCCAAAGCATGCACGTATATATAATCTCTAGTTATGCTAATAAGTTGGAGCATGATTTATTATTGTTTGTTCCTTATGAGTGGTTGTCGGGGAGGAGCGATGGTCTTTTCCTACCAATCTATCCCCCTAGGGACATGCATGGTAGTAATTTGCTTCAAGGGATAATAAACATTCACAATAAGTATGTGAGTTATTTATGACTAATGTGAGTCGATGGATTATATGCACTCTCACCTTTCCACAATTTGCTAGCCTCTTTGGTACCGTACATTGCCCTTTCTCACCTCGAGAGTCGGTGCAAACTTCGTCGGTGCATCCAAACCGTGTGATATGATACGCTCCATCACACATAAGCCTCCTTATATCTTTCTCAAAACAACCACCATACCTACCTATCATGGCATTTCCGTAGCCATTTCGAGATATTATTGCCATGCAACTTCCACCATTCCACTATTATGACGTACACCTTCATTGTCATATTGCTTTGCATGATCATATAGCCGACATGGTATTTGTGGCTCAGCCACTATTCATCATTATCATACATGTTATGCTAGTATCATTGCACATCCCGGTACGCTGCCAAAGGCATTCATATAGAGTCATATGTTTCAGCTTTATTGAGTTGTAATATTGAGTTATAAGTAAATACAAGTGTGATGATCATCATTATTACTACATTGTCCCGGTGGGGAAATAAAAAAAGGCTAAAAAGAGCCAACAAAAAATGAGAGAAAAAAAGAGAAGGGGCAATGTTACTATCCTTTCCACACTTGTGCTTCAAAGTAGCACCATGTTTTTTATATAGAGAGTCTCCTATGTTGTCACTTTCATATACTAGTGGGAATTTTTCATTATAGAACTTGGCTTGTATATTTCGATGACGGTCTTTCCCAAAATGCCCGAGGTCTTCCTGAGCAAGCAAGTTGGATGCACACCCGCTTAATTTTTAGTTTGAGCTTTGATACACTTATAGCTCTTAGTGCATTCGTTGCATGACAATCCCTACTCCTTGCATTGACATCAATTGATGGGCATCTCCATAGCCCATTGATTAGCCGCGTTGATGTGATACTATCTTCCTTTTTTGTGTATGTGGCTTGCACTCATGTACTGCGTGGGGGTTGAAAAAGCTGAAGCGCGTTAAAAAGTATGAACCAATTGCTCGGCTTGCCATCAAGGTTGTACATGATAAATACTTTGTGTTAAGAAGATGAAGCATGACAAGATTATATGATTTTTTAGGGATAGAGTTCTTTAGCATTTTTATTTTGAAAGGCATGATTGTTTGTTGGTATGCTTGAGTATTGATGTCTTTTATCAAATTATAGACTATTGCTTTGAATCATTTGGATCTTAATATTCATACCCAAGAAATATTACATGATGAACATGTTAGGTAGCATTCCACATCATTTTTTTTGTTTTTATCATTTACCGACTCAAGAACAAGCAGGAATTAAGTGTGGGGATGCTTGATATGTTTCCAACGCATCTACAATTTTTGACGGTTCTATGCTATTATACACTAGTATAGCGAGGTGCTATACAAACGGTTTTTAACCCCTTTCCACGACGGCATTTGTAACCGTCGCCTAGTGAGTGTGGGTGATAGGGGGGTCCTTCCCACACGACCTAGAAACCGTCGGGATATGCCGTCCTGGCATACACGCTCGGCAAAATGAGGTTGTGTGCGACCTGTGAGTGATCAAATACGGTTATACGTACAGTAGTGCTCAAAAAATACAATTATATATGCGAAATCATTTTCGGTCGTAAGTACATCCCACACAGTCAGTCCCTGCCAAACGTTTCCGTTCGTATATACATCCCACACAGTCGCTCGAAGGAAAACTTTTCTGTTCATAGGTACATCACACACAATGTTTCCCCTTAAATCATTTGTGATATCGTTTCCATTGCACATGGTATTAACAATTGTATCGTTTGCGTTATTGAATGCATCACACATGGTGCGTAGAAGAAACTATGTGGCAAAGGTTGTCCATTACATACAGTTTATATGTGGTAAACATTTGCGCCAGGTGGCCTAACGCAAACAGTTTTTAAGAGGATGTCATGTGTGATTGTTCATTAATCCAACACGGTTTATTCCTAGAAACTATGTGCGTTGGCTGAGGTCATCGCCTGCAGTGTTTTCTCAATAACCGTTTGCAACAGAAAAACCCAATTAGCAGGCTAATTATCCTATTATTAATAATCCATTTATTAATCTAATTGACATTTCATATTAAGCACACAATATATTTCATTTTCATAATTGAAATATATTAGAGTACATCATCATATAACTTCAGGACTCAGCTACCCCATTACACAACTGCACCAGCACCAAGTTTCACATGCAACATATATAACCTTTCGAAATTAGCATCATAGACGGTACATAGACAGATGTATCTCATATGTAAAACTGCTGAAGCAGAAGACGAATATTGAGCCTTCATTGATGTTGAAGGTCTTTGCAACTTTAGGCCAGTGCATGTGGATGATTGACCGTCCATCCTTCGTCCTCTTCAGGAACACTTCAATATTGAACCGTGGGTGTTGTATGAATACCTTCCTCGCCTCCTGACCATACAGGTGGTTTGAGAGGTAATCATCAGTGAACTGCTTTGGAAAGGCCTGAAAATAAGGATGTGCATAAATATCTTCTCTATATTAGAAATGGGGCAAAGGAATAAAAAAGGCAAGGTATAATAGTTAGTACCATCCTGAAGTGAACTGGTGTCTTCTTCATTGTGAAGACAAAGATCTTGTTGTTTTTTGTTGCTAATTTCTTTATCCTAACAATCTTTCTAAGTTTCTTGACTTGACTGATATTCATGGACAACTCATTTTCCCATATGCAAAAAGGGTCGAACAGTGGGTCAAAACCTCTAACAACAGGACCTACATGTGCAAGCCCAAATTGTTAAAAACCTAAATATTAGAATGGTTCCTGCAATTGCACAATAATGTGCTATTAGACAAAGGACCATGCATGTTCAAACCTCGATTGTAAATCTCAGTGCTTCCCATTGTTTCCCTGCAACACATATAAGGTAGTTAGTCATCAGGTTAAGTAAGGGTTCGCATGCTATCAGCAAAATATGTTGATGAAAAATAAGCACATTGCAGATTCATCAGATTAATTCAAGCCACATGGAAAATCCATTTATCCAAACCAAGCATGATTAAGAACTAGGAAATATAGCACTTGTATATGTTTCTCATGTATTAAGTGCAGCCAAATTCAATTTATTCCTCACATGCACAACAATACAAAATTCTACCCATGATAATTGAACATTGCATTGCAAAATTGAACCAAGCAGCTAACTAAACACCACAACAAATGAACCAAATATTAACTGAGCACCACATTGCACAATATAACATACTCCTAATAGAAGATCAGACAGTTAACCAAACCAAGCATGCTTAACAACTTGGAAATATAGCAATTGTATTTGTTTCTCATGTATTTAGTACAACCAAATTCAATTTATTCCTCACATGGTATACAGTAACAGAATGCACCCACTACAATTGAACATCGCATTGCAGAACTGAACCAAATAGTTAACTAAACACCACAACAAATGAACCAAACATTAACTAAGCACCACATTGCACAATATAACATACTCCTAATAGAATATTAGACAGTTAACCAAACAAAGCATGCTTAACAACTTGGAAATATAGCAATTGTATTTGTTTCTCATGTATTTAGTACAACCAAATTCAATTTATTCCTCACATGGTATACAGTAACAGAATGCACCCACAACAATTGAACATCACATTGCAGAATTGAACCAAACAGTTAACTAAACACCACAACAAATGAACCACACGTTAACTAAGCACCGCATTGCACAATATAATATACTCCTAATAGAAGATCAGACAGTTAACCAAACCAAGCATGCTTAACAACTTGGAAATATAGGAATTGTATTTGTTTCTCATGTATTTAGTACAACCAAATTTGATTTATTTCTCACATGGTATAAATAACAGAATGCACCCACATCAATTGAACATCGCATTGTAGAATTGAACCAAACAGTTAACTAAACACCACAACAAATGAACCAAACGTTAACTGAGCACCACATTGCACAATGTATAACATACTAGAAGATCAGACGGTTAACCAAACCAAGCTTGCTTGACAACTTGTAAATATAGCAATTGTATTTGTTTCCCATGTATTTTATAAAGAAGACATCAATTTCTTTCTCACATGGAAGACAATACAAAATTGCACCCTGAAGAATTGAATATCACATTTGCAGAATTGAACCAAACAGTTAACTAAACACGACAACTAATTAACCAAACAGTTAATAAGTGAGCACCACATTGCACGACATATAGAACATATACACTAGAGCAACGGATTGCATGGTAAAAGTAGATAGCACAATTCACTAGAATTTGTTAAGGAAAGGCAGTAGCTAGCAAACTAAACATGGGTCCTTATAGTGAGCTAATAAGACAAGATACTCCTCATTGTCGGAGATATCGATGACGATTGGCTCCTTGGACGTGGAAGAGGGCGAGGCCTCCGCATTGTGGGTGCCCATGAACTGTCATTTAAAGCAGCCAACTGCATTGCGTCGGCGGCGTGCAAGGCGTCGATGGTGTCCTCGATGGCGAGGTGCTCCTCCAAGATCAGGTGGTCGGCACGAATGGCAGCCATCGCGACCGCATCCGTGCGTGCGGCCGCGATTTGCTTCTCCGCTGCCATATGCTCCTCGAGATCCTGGCTATACTGCGTGCACCATGGCTTAGGGTGGCGCTTATTTGGCGGAGGGGTCAGTGATTTGGGTGGAAGGTGTGGTGCCAGCGGTCGGGGCATGTGGGATGTGGAACGAGGAGGATGGGGTCGGGTGTGGATTACCTGCCTGGATAGACAAGGCCGAGCAGCATGAAGGAGGGTCGCCGGCGAGGAGGCGGCACTGCAAGCAAGGAGTGAAGGTTTCAACTTGAAAAGGAAGGCAGAAATAGGGGAAATGTGTCTTTTGGTAAGGGGGAGGGGGCGGGAAGGTAGATATTTCCGCGGAAGCCGAAATTTTGGAATCAATTCAGTGAAAAAACTGGCGCGCAAAGTCTCATCAGACACGGTCCCTTATTCAGAACTGTGTATGATATGTGAACATTAGAAATGATTCAGATAGCTTAACCCGTGTGTGATGAGTTTGAACGTCAAAAATTTTGGTTCGAATTTTCCTTGTTACAGTGGTCATCCACGTCATTGCACAATTTGGGTACACAAAGGAGGCTACAACACACCCACACCTCTAGTGTCAACATAGAACAACAGGAGTGTTGTGTTAAATTTTGGAATTTTTCGGGGTTCGTTTGGACATTTGTATACATTAACTGGGATTTCTAGGCATTTTATGTGCATAATTCAAATTTGAACTACATGCACATGCTCCAGTGCATATAAATTGGTTGAAAAATCAAATATGTGTCATTGGTTGCATGCTTAGGTCCCATGAAAGAAATGAGAATGAATGTCAAACACCCTGCCACCGTCACTCGGCCGCAAACATTGAGATACCTGGTTTTTAAATTCTAGTAAATCCAAAACTCATCTAAAATTCATGAAACTTGGCATGCTATCATGGAGCGGCATCAACATGATGTGATAAAAAATTATCCCATTTGGGGCAGGTTTGGGTATAAGCTTCTCACAAACCAGAGCTTCTCACAACAAGCCTGATAGTTTTCGGTAGGGAACATGCCACCTTTGGGGACGAAACGATACCCATTGCCTCTTATTGATTTCAAAAAAATCTAGCATCAACATAAAACAACAGGACTGTTGTGTTAAATTTTGGAATTTTTCGGGGGTCGTTTGGACATTTGTATACATTAACTGGGTTTTCTAGGCATTTTGTGTGCATAATTCAAATTTGAACTGTTGGGGAACGTAGCAATAATTCAAAATTTTCCTACGTGTCACCAAGATCAATCTATGGAGTCATCTAGCAATGAGGGAGGAGTGGATCTACATACCCTTGTAGATCGCGCGCGGAAGCGTTCAAGAGAACGGGGTTGATGGAGTCGTACTCGTCGTGATCCAAATCACCGATGATCCTAGCGCCGAACGGACGGCACCTCCGCATTCAACACATGTACGGAGCAGCGACATATCCTCCTTCTTGATCCAGCAAGGGGGGAGGAGAGGTTGATGGAGATCCAGCAGCACGACGGCGTGGTGGTGGAAGTAGCGGGATTCCAACAGGGCTTCGCCAAGCGCTGCGGGAGGAGGGAGATGTGTCATGGGAGGGAGAGGGAGGCGCCAGGGCTTAGGTTAGGCTTCCCTCCCTTCCCCCCCACTATATATAGGGCCAAGGGAGAGGGGGGGTGTAGCCTTGCCCCTTCCTCCAAGGAAGGGTGCGGCCAGGGAGGAGTCCATCCTCCCCAAGGCACCTAGGAGGTGCCTTCCCCTTTAGGACTCTTCCTTTTCCTTATCTCTTGGCGCATGGGCCTCTTGGGGCTGGTGCCCTTGGCCCATATAGGCCAAGGCGCACACCCCTACAGCCCATGTGGCCCCCCAGGGCAGGTGGACCCCCTTGGTGGACCCCCGGACCCCTTTCGGCACTCCCGGTACAATACCGATAATGCGCGAAACTTTTCCGGCGACCAAAACAAGACTTCCCATATATAAATCTTTACCTCCGGACCATTCCGGAACTCCTCGTGACATCCGGGATCTCATCCGGGACACCAAACAACTTTCGGGTTACCGCATACTAATATCTCTATAACCCTAGCGTCACCGAACCTTAAGTGTGTAGACCCTACGGGTTCGGGAGACACGCAGACATGACCGAGACGACTCTCCGGCCAATAACCAACAGCGGGATCTGGATACCCATGTTGGCTCCCACATGTTCCACGATGATCTCATCGGATGAACCACGATGTCAATGACTTAATCAATCCCGTATACAATTCCCTTTGTCTATCGGTACGATACTTGCCCGAGATTCGATCATCGGTATCCCGATACCTTGTTCAATCTCGTTGCCAGCAAGTCTCTTTACTCGTTCCGTAACACATCATCCCGTGATCAACTCCTTGATCACATTGTGCACATTATGATGATGTCCTGCCGAGTGGGCCCAGAGATACCTCTCCGTTTACACGGAGTGACAAATCCCAGTCTCGATTCGTGCCAACCCAACAGACACTTTCGGAGATACCCGTAGTGCACCTTTATAGCCACCCAGTTACGTTGTGACGTTTGGCACACCCAAAGCATTCCTACGGTATCCGGGAGTTGCACAATCTCATGGTCTAAGGAAATGATACTTGACATTAGAAAAGCTTTAGCATACGAACTACATGATCTTGTGCTAGGCTTAGGATTGGGTCTTGTCCATCACATCATTCTCCTAATGATGTGATCCCGTTATCAACGACATCCGATGTCCATGGTCAGGAAACCATAACCATCTATTGATCAACGAGCTAGTCAACTAGAGGCTTACTAGGGACATGGTGTTGTCTATGTATCCACACATGTATCTGAGTTTCCTATCAATACAATTCTAGCATGGATAATAAACGATTATCATGAACAAGGAAATATAATAATAACTAATTTATTATTGCCTCTAGGGCATATTTCCAACATGAACTACATGCACATTCTCCAGTGCATATAAATTGGTTGAAAAATCAAATCCGCGTCCTTGGTTGCATGCTTAGGTCCCATGCAAGGAATGGGAATGAATGTCAAACACCCTGCCACCGTCACTCGGCCGCAAACATTGAGATGCCTGGTTTTTAAATTCTAGTAAATCCAAAACTCGTCTGAAATTCATGAAACTTGGCATGCTATCATGGAGCGGCATCAACATGCCATGGTAAAAAATTTGTCCCATTTGGGGCAGGTTTGGGTATAATCTTCTCACAAACCAGAGCTTCTCACAACAAGCATGATGGCTTCGGTAGGGAACGTGCCACCTTTGGGGACGAAACGATATCCGTTGCCTCTTATTGCTTTCAAAAAAAATCTAGCTTCAACATAAAATAACAGGACTGTTGTGTTAAATTTTCGAATTTTTCGGGGTTCCTTTGGACATTTTTATACATTAATTGGGTTTTCTAGGCATTTTATGTGCATAATTCAAATTCGAACTACATGCACATGCTCCAATGCATATAAATTGGTTGAAAAGTCAAATCTGCGTCCTTGGTTGCATGCTTAGGTCCCATGCAAGAAATGGGAATGAATGTCAAACACCCTGCCACCGTCACTCGGCCGCAAACATTGAGATATCTGGTTTTTAAATTCTAGTAAATCCAAAACTCGTCTGAAATTCATGAAACTTGGCATGCTATCATGGAGCGGCATCAACATGCCGTGGTAAAAAATTTATCCCATTTGGGGCAGGTTTGGGTATAATCTTCTCACAAACCAGAGCTTCTCACAACAAGCCTGATGGTTTCGGTAGGGAAGGTGCCACCTTTGGGGACGAAATGATATCTATTTCCTCTTATTGCTTTCAAAAAATATCTAGTGTCAACATAGAACAACAGGAGTGATGTGTTAAATTTTGGAATTTTTCGGGGTTCGTTTGGACATTTTTATGCATTAACTGGGTTTTCTAGGCATTTTATGTGCATAATTAAAATTTGAAGTACATGCACATGCTCCAGTGCATATAAATTGGTTGAAAAATCAAATATGTGTCCTTGGTTGCATGCTTAGGTCCCATGCAAGAAATGGGAATGAATGTCAAACACCCTGCCACCGTCACTCGGCCGCAAACACTGAGATACCTGGTTTTTAAATTCTAGTAAATCCAAAACTCATTTGAAATTCATGAAACTTGGCATGCTATCATGGAGTGGCATCAACATGCCGTGGTAAATTTTTTGTCCCATTTGGGGCAGGTTTGGGTATAAGCGTCTCACAAACCAGAGCTTCTCACAACAAGCGTGATGTTTTCGGTAGGGAACGTGCCTCCTTTGGGGACGAAACAATATCCGTTGCCTCTTATTGCTTTCAAAAAATTACTAGTGTCAACATAGAACAACAGGAGTGTTTTGTTAAATTTTGGAATTTCTTGGGGTTCGTTTGGACATTTGTATACATTAACTGGGTTTTGTAGGCATTTTATGTGCATAATTCAAATTCGAACTACATGCACATGCTCCAATGCATATAAATTGGTTGAAAAATCAAATTTGTGTTCCTGGGTGCATGCTTAGGTTCCATGCAAAAAATGGCAATGAATTTCAAACACCAGGGCACTGTTGATTGCCGGCAAAATGTTGAGATACTTTGTTTTTAAATTCTAGTAAATCCAAAACTCATCTGAAATTCATGAAACTTGGCATGCTATCATGGAATGGCACCCGACATGCTATGGTATTTTTCATGTCCATTTTGAGAGAAGGCGCACTCAAATAACATCCAACAAAGGCATTTTGAAACAAATAGCTGCCACTATAACATCTCAAACATTTTGTATAATTTAAATCGTATGCGTTCTGTTAACCATTCATGTGACGCCATGCCTCACTCTTTTAATGGCTAGGAGGTGTCGTGTGGATAGGTGCTTGACTAACGGGGGGCGTGCGAGCTGTACTCCAATGCGCAGGCTCACCGCGAAGCGCGCGAGCTGTACACCGCGCAAGCTCACTGGGAAGCGAGCCCTTTGACTTCCATGGCTGCATGCCTTGCTTGCATCCTCTCCATTAATGGCACCCAAGCCGCAGCTTAATACGGCTTTTAATTATAAACACTCATCGCAAACATTTTAGTTAGAACACTCGTATGCAAACCGACAGCTTCCCCAGGAAGCAAATGGAAAATGCACAGAGCAGGATTTTTGCAGCTCTTGATTGCAAACGTTTTAGTTAGAACACCCGTATACAAACCGACAGCTTCCCCAGGAAGCCAAGAGAAAATGCGCCGAGAAGGATTTGTGCATCCCTTCAACGCAAACGGTTGTTTTGGATGACCCGTGTGCAACCACATACAAACAATTTGGTAAGATTTGCATCTGTCATATTGGGTATGTTGCCATTTGCCAAACCGGAACGATTGACATTTGTTGATCTAGTAACATTGCCATTTGTCAATCCTTGTAACATTGCGATTTGTCAAAATATACAGCTAAAAATCACTAGCACTATCAAAATTTTGCAACTAAAATTCAGTAATTAAGCATAGATTTCATTCATAGATTAAGCAGTCGTTCTTAATTCATACGAACAGTTCAACTCGAAAACTGAACCGACCAAACTTTTCCCCAACTATTGCCAACCGCGTACTGAAATAGCTAGTTCAACTATATATACTAGCTAATTTTAAGTATGTTGTACAGTTCCACCACATCTATAGTCAGATGAACTGAACAAAATAGCCCCTAAATACTACTACTATGGAGGGGCTTTGTACTACTTCTGGCAACCTCTCCTCTGCCGAGCGCGCTCAGTAAGAGGCAGAGGAGGAGGAGGAGCCTACCGACGAGATGGACAACTGCAATACGATGCCTGCCGCTGTGATACGTCCATTTTGCATCATGTTTTTCTACTGTTATTTATGATGCTTTTATGCATAATAATGCTTTTTGAAGTAATTCTAACGCCTTTTCTCTCATAATATGCAAGGTACACACAAAGAGGGAGAATTCCGGCAGCTAGAAATCTGGACCTGGAAAAACTATGTCAGACCACCTATTCTGCACAACTCCAAACAAGCTGAAACTTTATGGAGATTTTTATGGAATATTTGAGAAATATTGGAGCCAATAAGTACCAGAAGGGACCCACCAGGCGAGCACAACCCACCTGGGCGCGCCAGGGAGCCCAGGTGCGCCCTGGTGGGTTGTGCTCATCCAGGCCCACCTCCGGTGTCCATCTTCTGGTATATAAGTCATTTTGATCTAGAAAAAATTAGAGAGGACTTTTGGGACGGAGCGCCGCCGTCTTGAGGTGGAACTTGGGCAGGAGCACTTTTGCCTCCGACGGAGTGATTCCGCCGGGGGAACTTCCCTCCCGGAGGGGGAAATCATCGTCATCATCATCACCAACAACTCTCCCATCTTGGGGAGGGCAATCTTCATCAACATCTACAACAACACCATCTCCTCTCAAACCCTAGTTCATCTCTTGTGTTCAATCTTTGTACCGGAACTATAGATTGGTGCTTGTGGGTGACTAGTAGTGTTGATTATATCTTGTAGTTGATTACTATATGGTTTATTTGGTGGAAGATTATATGTTCGGATCCATTATGCTATTTAATACCCCTCTGATCTTGAGCATGTTTATCATTTGTGAGTAGTTACTTTCGTTCTTGAGGTCATGGGAGAAATCATGTTGCAAGTAATCATGTGAACTTGATATGTGTTCGATATTTTGATAGTATGTATGTTGTGATTCCCTTAGTGGTGTCATGTGAACGTCGACTACATGACACTTCACCATATTTGGGCATAAGGGAATGCATTGTGGAGTAGGTATTAGATGATGGGTTGCGAGAGTGACAGAAGCTTAAACCCTAGTTTATGTGTTATTTCGTAAGGGACCGATTGGATCCAAAAGTTCAATGCTATGGTTAGGATTTATCTTTAATACTTTTCTCGTAGTTGCGGATGCTTGCGAGGGGGTTAATCATAAGTAGGAGGTTTGTTCAAGTAATAACAGAACCTAAGCATCGGTCCACCCACATATCAAATTATCAAAGTAGCGAACACAAATTGAATCAACATGATGAAAGTGACTAGATGAAATTCCCGTGTATCCTCAAGAACGCTTTGCTTACTATAAGAGACCGTTTTGGCATGTCCTTTGTCTCAAAAGGATTGGGCTACCTTGATGCACTTTTGTTACTATTATCATTACTTGCTCGTTACAAAATATCTTGCTATCAAACTACTCTGTTACTTACAATTGCAGCCCTTGCAGACACTACCTTGCTGAAAACCCCTTGTCAGTTCCTTCTGCTCCTCGTTGGGTTCGACACTCTTGCTTATTGAAAAGAGCTACAATTGATACCCTATACTTGTGGGTCATCAAGGGAATTTTTTTGCGCCATTGTCGGGGAGTGAAGAGCCTTTGGTAAGTGGAAATTGGTAAGGAAACATTTATATAGTATGCTGAAATTTATTCTCACTTGTTACTATGGAAAACAATCCTTTGAGGGGGGGGGGGGGTTTCGGGGTATCTTCACCTCGACCGGAACCACAATTATCTACCCCTCAACCTACTGCACCTACTAAAAATATTGAATATGAAATTCCTTCGGGTATGATAGAACAACTTCTAGCTAAGCCTTATGCAGGAGATGGAACCGAACATCCTGATATGCATCTGATATATGTGGAAGAAATTTGTGGACTCTTTAAGCTTGCAGGTTTACCCAGAGATGAAGTTAAAAATAAGGTTTTCCCTTTATCTTTGAAGGGAAAAACATTGGCATGGTATAAGCTATGCGATGATATTGGATCTTGGAATTGGAATCGATTGAAATTGGAATTTCACCAAAATTTATCCTATGCGTCTAGTTCATTGTGATCAAAATTACATATATAATTTTTGTCCTCGTGAAAGAGAAAGTATCTCTCTAGCTTGGGGGAGGCTTAAGTCAATGTTATATTCGTGCCCCAATCATGAGCTCTCAAGAGAAATTATTATTCAGTATTTTTATGCTCGACTTTCTCGTAATGATCAATCCATGCTCGATACTTCTTGAACTGGTTCTTTTATGAAGAAGACTATTGAATTCTGGTGGGATCTTTTGGAAAGAATTAAACGCAACTCCGAAGATTGGGAGCTTGATGAAGGTAAAGAGTCAGGTATTAAGCTTAAGTATGATTGTGTTAAATCTTTTATGAATACCGATGCTTTTCCAAAGTTTAGCACTAAATATGGACTTGACTCTGAGATAGTAGCCTCTTTTTGTGAATCATTTGCTACTCATGTTGACCTCCCTAAGGAGAAGTGGTTTAAATATCACCCACCTATTAAAGAAGAGATTAAAGAACCGAAACTAGCTAAAGAAGAAACTATACTTTATAATGTTGACCCAGTTGTTCCTACTGCTTATATTGAGAAACCACCTTTCCCTGTCAGGATAAAGGAACATGCTAAGTTTCAACCATGGTTAACAAAATTTATATTAGAACACCCAAACCTGACGAACAAATCAAACTAGAACCTAGTGTTGCTATGGTTAAGGATCTCTTGGAATAAAATGTAGATGTGCATGTTATTTACTTCTGTAATGAAGCTACTAGAATTGTCAAGCTCGATAGAATGGATAATCATAGACCCGTTGTTGGCATGCTCGTTGTCTCAGTTAAAATAGGAGATCACTGTTATCATGGTTTATGTGACATAGGTGCTAGCATGAGTGCTATTCCCTATACCTTATATCAAGCAATTATGAATGACATAGCACCCGCAGAGATAGAAGACATTGATGTTACTATTAAACTTGCTAATAGAGATACTATATCACCAATTGGGATTGTTAGAGATGTTGAAGTCTTGTGTGGGAAAATAAAGTACCCTACTGATTTTCTTGTTTTTGGTTCCCCACAAGATGACTTTTGTCCCATTATCTTTGGTAGACCTTTCTTGAACACCATTAATGCTAAAATTGATTGTGAGAAACAAATTGTCGGTGTTAGCTTTGGTGATGATTCTCATGAGTTTAATTTTTCCAAGTTTAGTAGAAAGCTTCATGAAAAAGAATTGCCTAGTAAGGACGAAATAATTAGTCTTGCTTCTATTGTTGTGCCTCCTACTGATCCTATAGAACAATATCTGCTTGACCATGAAAATGATTTACATATGCATGAAAGAAGTGAAATAGATAAGATTTTCTTTGAACAATGTCCTCTGCTTAAACACAATTTGCATATTGAAACTCTAGGAGGTCCTCCTCCACCTAAAGGTGATCCTGTGTTTGAATTTAAACAATGAATTCTCTTGATACTCAACAACCTATGTTCTCAGTAACCAAGCAATTGCAATTCAACTTATTCAACAGAGTTTAAGTAAGAGCTCCACATACTCAACCATCATATAGTCTTCTATGATTGCTAACACTCACCACATTCACACGAGCAAAACATTTCAACCGGACACATAGAAAGATAGGGGCTTATATTTTTGCCTCCCAACGTATTCACCTCAAGGGTGATGTCAACAATAATAACTCATGCTACCCATATCCAACTGGATATATGTGCCTAGATCTTTCCTCACCACAAGACGCTTGCCAAAAGAGAAAAATAAAAAATGAATAGAGGGAAAAACTTTGACTCTTGCATGAAAGTAAATACATAGAAGTAAAAGATAGGCCCTTCGCCAAGGGAAGCAGAGGTTGCCATGCGCTTATTTGTTTGTATGCTCAACCCCTTAGTGCAAAAGAACGTCATGTTATGTTGCCCCTTATGATAGCAACCTTTATTATGCAGTCAGTCGCTTTTATTCTTTGCCATCACAAGTTCGTACAACGCTCAATTTTCTCTTACACTAAATGATCTAACACATTTAGAAGCAATTTTTATTGCCTTATTGCACCGATGACAGCTTACTTGAAGGATCTTGCTCAATCTTTAGGTAGGTATGGTGGACTCTTGAAGATAAGATTTGGGTTTAAGGGTTTTTTGGATGCACAAGTAGTATCTCTACTTGGTGCGGAATTTTTGACTAGCAAAGATGGGGGGCAAGCACCACATGTTGAAGGATCTATGACAATATAACTTCTATGTGAATATGAACAACCATAAACCATTATGTTGTCTTCCTTGTCCAATGTCAACAATTTTGGCATATAATATTTTGACTGGGGCTCACAATCACAAAATATTTTCATGATAGTGTATTTATATGTGAAAGTTCTCTTCCTTATACTAATTATGCGTGAATTGCTTGTATGACCAATATTGTGATTGTCAAGCCCCAAAAGATTTCACTTTCTAAACCCAATGTGAAGCTACCAGTAGGCATGATATGATTTCAACTTCCTGACATTCAATTTATTCAACAATTTACTCATAGGATATAAGTGAAGCACAAGAGTAAATGACATAGAAAAGAGCTTCGTTGACGGGATGTGAATGCCGCTTACCTAGCCTCGCTGGTAACTATTTGAGGACTCTATTTTATTTAAAAACTTTTAGATCTAAGTATTTTATTAAAACAACAAGCAAAATGAAAATAAAATGACATTCCAAGAATAGCACACATCATGTGAAGAAGCAAAAACTTAGGCTCAACCGATAATTGTTGAAGAAGAAAGGTGGGATGCCTACCGGGGCATCCCCAAGCTTAGATGCTTGAGACTTCTTGAAATATTATCTTGGAGTGCCTTGGGCATCACCAAGCTTGAGCTTTTGTGTCTCCTTAATTTTTCTCATATCACTATTTTCCTAAATCTCAAAAGCTTCATCCACACAAAACTCAACAAGAACTCGTGAGATAAGTTAGTATAAACCAATGCAAAAATCTTATCATTCTCTACTGTAGAAAATCACTAAAATTATTATTCAACATTGCATACTAAATGCCTCTGCACATTTAATAGTCCTATCCTCAAATAGAATCATTAAACAAGCAAACATATGTAAACAATGCAAGCATAATAGCAATCTGCCAAAACAGTACAGTCTGTAAAGAATGCAAGAGTGTCAATACTTCCCTAACTCCAAAAGTTATGGAAATTTTCCACACTGTAGAAAATTTCTCAGAGATCATTTTGCAAAAAATTTCAACATTTTATCACATTCTGACTTTTCTAGGAAAGTTTTGCAACATCGATAAACTTTCTGTTTTGAAACAGCAACATGTAGGCTTGCAAAATAAGCATGATGAAGGCTATACCTGCCACTTTTATTGAAATAAAAGATGAAAAACATTATTCTAAACAACAGCAAGAAAATCCTAACAAAATAAAATGACGCTCCAAGTAAAACTCATATCATGTGACGAATGAAGACATAGTTCCAAGTGAGGTTACCGATAATGTTGAAGACGAAAGAGGGGATGCCTTCCGGGGCATCCCCAAGCTTAGTTACTCGGATCTTCCTTGAATATTACCTTGGGGTGCCTTGGACATCCCCAAGCTTAGTTGCTTGGATCTTCCTTGAATATTACCTTGGGGTGCCTTGGGCATCCCCAAGCTTAGGGTCTTGTCACTCCTTATTCTCCTCATATCGACATCTCACCCAAAACTTGAAAACTTCAATCACACAAAACTTAACGGAACTTTGTGAGATAGGTTAGTATGATAAAGAGCAAACCAATTCACTTTTGGTATTGTAAAAGGCAAGATTCATAATTGTTCTCAGGCCTACTATAGCATTTCATTTCCACAATTTATATTGAGCAATATAAGCCATGTAAATTATAAAACAAGCAAACTATGCATTGAAAACATAATTTGTCAAAAACAGAACAGTCTGTAGTAATCTGTACTCCAACCATACTTCTGCTACTCCAAAAATTCTGAAAAAAACAGTAAAACCTGGGTAATTTGTCTATTAATCATCTTCAAAAAGAATCAGCATTTTATCACGCTTCTGTTAAAAATGAGAATTGTTTTCCCGAGCGCAAACGTTTCTGTTTTCAGCAAGATCAAATCGACTATCACCGTAAGCCATCCCAAAGGTCTTACTTGTCACTTAATTGAAACGAAAGCAATAAAACATGATTACTATAGTAGCCTAATCATGTGAACACATAAAACCAGTAGGGGTAAATGTTGGGTTGTCTCCCAACAAGTGCTTTTCTTTAATGCCTTTTAGCTAGGCATGATTATTTCAATGATGATCACATAAAAGATAATAATTGAAACATAAAGAGAGCATCATGAATCATATGACTAGCACATTTAATCCTAACCCACTTCCTATGCATCAGGATTTTTTGAGCAAACAAATTATGGGAACACGAATCAACTAGCATAGGAAGGTAAAACAAGCATGACATCAAAACTTTCAACAGAAAGAGGGGAAACTTGATATTGTTGAGATATGTAGAAGCATATGTTCCTCTCTCATAACAATTTTTAGTAGCATCATGAATGAATTCAACAATATAACTATCACATAAAGCATTCTTTTCATGATCCACAAGCATAGAAATTTTCTTACTCTCCACACAAGCAAATTTATTCTCATTCATAGTAGTGGGAGCAAACTCAACAAAATAACTCTCATGAGATGGGAAATTAAAATGATGATGACAAGTTTCATGGTTATCATTATTCAATATAGCATAAATTTCATCACCATGATTATCATATATAGGAACTTTTTTGTCATAATCAAATGCAACCTCTTCCAAAATAGTGGATTCATCATTAAATAAAGTCATCACCTCTCCAAATCCACTTTCATCAATATAATCATCATAAATAGGAGGCATGCAATCATCATAATAAATTTTCTCATCAAAACTTGGGGAACTAAAAATATCATCTTCATCAAATATAGCATCCCCAAGCTTATGGCTTTGCATATCATTAGCATCATGGATATTCATAGAGTTCATACCAACAACATTGCAATCATGCTCGTCATTGAAAGATTTTGTGCCAAATATTTTATAGAATTCTTCTTCTATCAATTGAGCACAATTTTCCGAACCATCATTTTCAAGAAACATATTATAAAGATGACCAATAATATGATGCAACCTCAATTCCATTTTTTGTAATTTTCTTTTTATAAACCAAACTAGCGATAAAACAAGAAACTAAAAGATTCAATTGCAAGATCTAAAGATATACCTTCAAGCACTCACCTCCTCGGCAACGGCGCCAAAAAAGAGCTTGATGTCTACTACACAACTTTATTCTTGTAGACACGTGTTGGGCCTCCAAGCGCGGAGTTTTGTAGGACAGTAACAATTTTCCCTCAAGTGGGTGACCTAAAGTTTATCAATCCGTGGGAGGCGTAGGATGAAGTTGTCTCTCTCAAACAACCCTGCAACCAAATAATAAAAAGTCTCTTGTGTCCCCAACACACAAAATACAATGGTAATTTGTATAGGTGCACTAGTTTGGTGAAGAGATGGTGATACAAGTATAATATGGATGGTAGAAATATATTTTTATAATCTGAATAAATAAAAACAACAAGGTAGCAAATAGTAAACGGGCACAAAAACGGTATTACAATGCTTAAAAACAAGGCCTATGGTATGTACTTTCACTAGTGCAATCTCTCAATAGTGCTAATATAATTGGATCATATAACCATCCCTCAACGCGCAACGAAGAATCACTCTAAAGTTCATATCTAGCGGAGAACATAAGACAGAATTGTCTGTAGGGTACGAAACCACCTCAAAGCTATTCTTTCCGATCAATCTATCCTAGAGTTCGTACTAAAATAACACGAAGCTATTCTTTCCAATCGATCTAACCAAGAGTTCGTACTAAAATAACACCAAAGAAAATTCATATTCATAATATTCAATCCAACACAAAGAACTTCAAAGAGTGCCCCAAGATTTCTACCGGAGAAACAAATACAAGAGCATGCATCAACCCCTGCGCATAGATTACCCCAATGTCACCTCGGGAATCCGCGAGTTGAGTGCCAAAACACATATCAAGTGAATCAATACGATACCCCATCGTCACCATGAGTATTCAATTGCAAGACATATATCAAGTGTTCTCAAATCCATAGAAGTATTCAATCCGACAACAACGAAATCTCAAAGGGAAAAACTCAATTCATCACAACAAGATAGAGAGGGGAAAACACCATATGATCCGACTATATTAACAAGGGTTAATTATCCTTTTGCCCTCAGTGGTGTCCATGTACTCAGTTTTGCCCTCAGATGCGAATTGTGCTCAGTTTTGCCCCTAGTCCGTGCGCACCGACTCGTTCCATGAACTCTGCCGTCTCCGTCAGGTCAACCTTTTGACTCGGCCCTTACAGGTGGGACCAGGCGACAAAAACGGCCAATTTTATTCAGACCGTTGCACGCGTGGCTTGTGGGACCCAGCAGAGAGCCATTGAGTAGAGAGCCGTTAGCGGGTGTGCTATATAAGCGGGCGACAACAGCGGTGACCACGGCGACAGAGAGCACGGCAGTGACCACGGCGAGAGAGAGAGAGCACGGTGGCGGGAAGCTAGCTGTGGAGGGCGTGGCGGTGGGAAGCTAGCAGTGGAGGGCGCGGCGGCGTTGAGATCCCTTCGGCTCCGAGCTTCATGTCTTCCTCAAGCTCCCGTGCCACCTCGCGGATGCAGAGCCGGGCGCGTGTGGACATGCCTGTCTTCGTCTGTCCGCGGTGCCGGGCGGGCGTTGATTGGAGGGTTTCTCAGACACCAAGGAACCAGAATCGTCCGTTCTACGTGTGCAGCGAGAATGGGGTAAGAATCGGGGAAATTGCACCATTTTCTTGGTCGGGATCTTTGAGCAATGGGTTGATCTGTTTGGTGTTCATGCAGGTGACATGCTTCTTTCTTTGGGTCGATGCTCTGGCCAAGACTCTGATGAATGAACTGCAAGAAGAGCATGAAGAATGGTTGCGCATGCTGCCACGAACGGTAGTGGCCGCACCACAAGCTCCGGAAGAAGGGATGGAGGGCGAAGCACGCACTGACAAAGAGCTAGCTGTTGAGCTTAGGATGTTGAAGAAGAAGGTTAGGAAGCTTGAAGATCAAGCACTACCAATACCCATTTGCAAATACTTTTGGGCATTTGTAGGTATGGTAATCGCACTGGTTGTAATGTTGAAAATGTATGGAAAGGCATGAATTATGGAGGAATTTGTAATCTTGAAATTGTTTGAGAAATCCACCTAGTTTAAATGTTGGTTAAAGTTGTTTAAATGTTGAAACAAAAAGAGAAGAAGTGACCAACATTAAATATGTTGGAAAAAAGTGAAGAAATTAGGAATTCAGAAACTTTTGATCAATGAAATGCAGCTCTCTGCTCTGCCTTTCTGTCCAAAAAAATGGTTGCTCTTGGGCCAAATTCAGAGCGTAGAGCCAAGTGCAGGCTAGACTAATGGGCCAACTGCATCCAATTAGGCCCATTCGGGGGTTCTCTTGCGTATTTTTCTGTTTTCTATTCTGATTTAATTTAGGCAGTAAATCATAATGCTGGAACTTTTTGTGGAAGCTAATTGAATTATTCCATAGCCAAACAATTAAGGTTAGAATTTTTTTGGATCTGTTAATTAATCCAATTCAAATACACCGTGATTTAAATCAAAGACCAAAATGTCATGGAAAATGTGCCTCAGCTCTGGTAGAGGTTTACGCCAGGTGCCAAAATAAATGAACAATTTTTAAGGGCATTACATTGAGAAAAACATAATTTGTCTAAAAAAATGAAGGGTGGAAAATGCACAAAAAATTGGTGCGGCTGGGGACTCGAACCCAGGACCGCGTGGGTTTGTGGTGTTTAGGGCTGTGCTGGTAACCGCTAGGACAGATGGCAAGACTTTGACATGGATAGGGAAGGAAGGTATACATAGTGAGATTGTGAATTTTTTTAAAAAAATAGTGAGACCGTGAATGTTTGCACACGCGTGAGAGTGGTTTTCCATTGTTTTGCACTTAAATTTTGGAGGGTTGGAAGGTTGAAAATGTATGTTGCACTACCACATGATTTTGGTTAGAGTGGCACTTGGTTTAGGGTTAGAGTGGCACTTGGTTTAGGATTTAAAGGGAATAAATTTGCATGTTAGTTCATGACTTTTTGTTTGAATGAAATAGAGGGCTTCTCACCCCCTCCGATTTTCATTAATGAAAACCACAAGTTCTCGAACTTCATGACTTGTTTAGGGAAGAAATGATATGTTTGGGCACGGACATTTTTTAACACACATAATAAACCCTAATAACTTAGATAAGATGGAACACACCGTACCATTGCAATAACTATGATAAGTTCACGGACAGTTCACAGACACATGACGAAACATGACACGACACGACACGACATAGAAAAGCAACAAAATAAAAAACAAAACATGACGAGCTTGACTCCGGGCTTGAACATCTTCATCTTGACCTTCTTCTTCCACCTTGGCCGCGCGCGCCCCTTCAACACCGTCTTCATCTTCACACCTCCTCCTCCTCGTCGTAGGGAAGGGAGTGCATCTGGCCTGGAGCGGGGAAGATGCGCTCGTAGTTGGTGTAGATGTTGTAGACGGTGAAGAAGATGGCCTCGCAGCCGCACCAAAAGACTTGGCCGAGGAGCTCGCGCGCGTCAAACGGGTTGGTGAAGGTGACCGTGAGCAGTAGGAGGATGCCGCCGCGGTCACGAACCTCGTTGAGGGTGAACATCCTTGGCGAGCCCCATGGGAGGTGGGCATAGCCGGCTCCGAGGAAGGCGCGGGTGAGTTCGACGGAACCCCTCCACCTTGAAATAGCCCACACACGGAGCTCCCTCTCCACGAGCACGCCCGGTGGGTAGCGCAGCTCCGGCACGACAGGCGGACGGTTGAAGGTCGGCCCGTTGAACTGCATCTTCACTTGGTCTCGCTTGGGGAGGGCTCGGTCGCTTGGGTGTTTGAAGTTGGAGAGGATCGGATTTGGCTTGTGGGTGGGAGAGGAAGAGACGCACCCCATTTATAGGTTGTGCATGGGAGAGGAAGAGAGAAAGGATGAGAACGGTGCGTGTGTGAATCCGAACGCGTGTGTGTATCCGTTACGTTTTGCACACTTAAATTTTTGCACAAAACGATGCATGGGGCGCGTGCGTGCATCTGAATCACTGCATAGCTCTTTGACCGGGCGGTGCATGTGAATCGCTGCCCTGAACCACTACACTGAACCACCTAGCTCGCCTTGCTAGCCTAGCTCACCTAGCGCGCCTCGCTCGCCTCGCTCGCATGCATGCACGTCGCCGCCTCCCGCGCATGCAAACCCACGTCGCCGCCTCCATGCATGCAAGGCCTGGAAAGGCTGAGACGGGCTATTTACTGCGGTATTAGGCCCAGAGCATGAGATGGCCCAACGGTCCATCCAGCGCGCCCGGTATTTGTTAAAAAAACAATGGGTCTCCCAGCCAATCAGATTGCATCTCGTGGATCGCCCCCCTCCTCCCCGCAGATTCCTTCTAGAAGGGTTAGATTGACGGCCCTTGATCGCCGCTAGGGTTAGATGAACAGTCCTTGTTCAACGCTAGGGTTAGCGGGGTTTGGGAGGGATTTGGAGCAGTCAAAGCTATGTTTGACCAGATTTCAAATGAGCATAATAAATTAAATAAAAATCAGAAAAATAAAAAACCTGCGCACATAGTCTTCTTATGTCATATACTAACGATTTAAGTTGATAAACAAGCTTTACATACATTTAAATGATAAGTTCATGTGTATTGTATGATATCTCGAGTATCTCAAACTCTCTTGTATGAAGTGAAGAGAAGTGTTTTGGGGAAATGAACATGAAAATTTCAAAAAACTAACCACAGCTTCATTTTGGAGTGACTAAGAAGGATCCAGGCTTAGTTTTTCATTTTGATGTTTTACACTTGTTTAAATCTTGGTCAAAGTTAAGTTTGACCAGAATTCAAATGAGCAAAACAAATTTAAAAAAATCAAAAAATGGAAAAACCAGCGCACATAGTCTGTACATATAGAATATATGTGTAGGAAAGTTATTTGGCTGATTTAGACAAGGTCGAAATTTTTTTGCTTAGAAATGAGGCCGTTTACCCTACCTTTGGACCCCTCTTTTTAGCACATTTTTCATGAAAATTTCAAAAAGCTCACCACAACTTCATTTTGGATTGACTAAGAAGTATCCAGGCTTAGTTTTTCATTTTGATGTTTTAGACTTATTTAAATCTTGGTCAAAGTTAGGTTTGACCAGAATTTAAATGAGCAAAACAAAATTCAAAAAAATCAAAAAAGGAAAAACCATGTGCTCATTCAAACATCATCCAACAGATATTTAAACATCATGTCAAACATACTTCTAACATAGGTCCAACATCATCCAACAGAAATACAACATGTCAAGTGATAAATGTTTCATAATACAACATCATCCCTTATTCATAATGTTTCATAATTATTCATAGATAGCGTTGGGGCTTCTGTCTGTTCCTTGAGCTTCTTGCCATCACTTTGCTCCTCGTGCACCTTGTGCTCATTGTTTCTTCTCTTCTTCTCTTGGTTGTCGGTACGTTGCGCGTCTTCTTCAAACCTACCATAGAGCTGTGCAAAACATAAACGGTAATGAGATCATGTCAAGTGATAGATGTACAGTAGTATTTGACCCTTGCAAGATTTACATACCTAGCAGAACTCACAACAACAGAAGGTTGGTCACCATTTGGAGCCTCACTTGGATCATCATTTGGAGCCTCACTTGGATCACCATGATCACCATTTAGAGCCTCACTTGGATCACCATTTGGAGCCTCACTTGAATCATTATTTGGAGGATATTTTGGATCATCGTCAAAATCATGCGGCTGTTGACCATCATCATTTGGAACCTCGTCAAAATCCTCATCTGATGCAACCGGCTGTTGACCATCATTTTCATCATCTGTTGAGGCAACCGGCTGCTGACCAACATTTTCATCGAAGCCTTCATCGAAACTCTCTTCGAACGCTGGATCTACTGTGTTATCACAATACTTACCAAAATGATCAGACCCACCACACCTTGTGCACTTACGCTTCCTTGCTCCAAGTCCAGCTCCTTCGCTGCGAGGTCTGATTCGACTCTTCCTTGGTCTACCTGCTGCTCTCTTCAGAATTGGAGCGCAAAGCTTGAATCCAGGGTCCACCATGTCCCATTGTTGTTTTCCCTCCATAGCAGGCAAGGCATAAGCATATGTGGCTTTGAACCTTGCAACAGAGTAGTAATCATGCACATGCTGCTGTATGTTCCATGCTGGACCTGGGAGAGAAGTGATGAAAAAAAGGCATGAATGCATGGCAACCCAGTATCTGCCATTGCCTACAACTGCAAGTTCTAGCTTCTAAATCCACTAGATATCTCCATTCCCTCTTCTCTTTATCCAAATATGATATCTCTATTGTGGTACCCGAGCAAAGAGTCATGTTCATTTCCAAGCCTATTGTCTTCTGCTTCAGTTCATTCATCACGGCAAGGATGATAATGTGGCCCATGAATTTTGCCTCGGCTATTCCTGCACGATAATGAAATTTCTGCATGTATTCTATCCTTATCCTATCAAGCAAATCCACCACATAATGACCCTTTAGTTTCCGGATCGTTGAGTTGAAAGACTCTGCTAGATTATTGTGCACATAGTCAACTTTGCTCACTTCACTGAATTGGCTTCTGGCCCATAACTTGGAGTGGTGTGTTTCCAAGTATTCTTTCACTTTGGGATTCATGTATAACTGCCTCAAGTGGTAGTTGTGCTTCTTCACACTGCATGTCAAAGATGCTGGCCATAAATTGTCGGTATACACCTTTCCTTTGAATTTCTTCATGAAATTTGCAGCAAGGTGACGCATGCATTCCCTATGCTCTACTCCAGGGAACACATTGTCCACGGCCACTTCTAAACCTTTGCAGGCATCTGTATGAATGACCAACCCATTGGGATGTGCAATAGCCCGGCGGAGATTATGCAAAAACCAAGTCCAGCTCTCCTCAGACTCTGTCTCCAGCACACCATAGGCAACTGGAAATACAAAACTATGTGCATCAACTGCACAAGCTGCTACTAACTGTCCTTTAAACCTCCCTGTGAGAAAAGTGGCATCAATAGCCAAATAAGGCCTGCAGCCTGCCAAAAAACCCCGGCGACAAGCCTCAAAGCAGACAAAAACCCTCCTAAAGCATTCCTTGGTCTTTGTCACTCCCCTGAATGTGTACTCCACGGTGTGGTGATCAATATCTACAATACTACCTGGGCTTGTCCTCTCCACTTCACCTTTGAATGAATACAACAATTGAAAACTTTCCTGCCAGTTACCATAAATAGAATCCATAGCATGTTGTTTACCATTGAACAACCTCATGTATGGTAAATCTATCTTGAACTTATCTTTGATGTTCTTCTGCAATTCCTTTGGACCCACTTGCTGGTTTTCTTTCACCCACTTCTTTACTTCTTCTGCCACCCATCTTGACTTGGCTCTACTGATTGTATCCTTCCTAAGGGTTGATTCCTGGCATGTGTGCTTAAAAGGGTTCACTTTGACCTGAACATTAGTGCTATTCCGCATTTTAGATGCAAGCAGCCTCCATGTACAACCTTCAGTCGGACAGTGCACTCTGTAACGTACTTGATCACTCTTGTCAACTTTGAAAGTACGTTCTACCTTGATGCAGTATGTCACAAGTGCATTTCTACACTCATTCATGGATGCAAAAACTGTACCTTCTTCCATATGAGGGTTCAAAGGGTCCCATTCAACAGCTGCAAGGTCTTCGTCCTCACCCATCGCGTCATCATCCACACGGACTGCATTGTGAGCCTCATCTTGATTTTCAGTCCGAGGTGCCCATCGTAAATTCCGAATAACATCAGAATATAGCTTTTCTTCATCAACCCCAGAATTGTAGCCATCAGGCTCCACTTCAAGGGGGACCCTACTGCTGTTGCCCACACTTGTCGAGCCACCACGTCGCCATGCACCAACTGAACTGTTCTGGCTAGAGATGCCATTACGACGACTTGGTTCTCCCCGAGATGTTGCACCCGCCATCCTAGGTCCAAATGCCTGCTCAAGCACATCAACTTGCAGCTCACATGAAAATTATCTTTCTCTTTATGCCTAACAAACATGGTAGCTAGCTCTTCATCATTACTAACTGTCACCCAATTCTTTTCCCCATCATAGTATTTGTATACCACTTCATCAAGCAAACCCCAAGGATATTGGCTACAAATTACCTCCCCAAATTGTCTGAAACTCCAATTACTAGCCATTGGAAACCGATAATCAAAACCTCCTTGGTATTTCTTCTTATCCTTTGCATCAAACATGTACCGGTCCCTTCTAATGTGCACCATGAAAGCAAACCGCAACTCCATCCTAACCGGCGAAAAACAAAGACGCAATCAGCACACTAATTGGGCAAACCTACTCGAATCGAGTGTTCAAATGCACAACTAAGCTCAATCTAAAAAAGAGGCGAGACTTACCCCTTGGGAACCCAGTCATGGACGCGGCGGATCTCCGGCCCGATGCCTGCCTCGCCAAATACTCCGGGGTCGCCGCTGCTCACCATTTCGCCCTAGGGTTCTTCCTCCTAGTTTAAATAGCTCCAGCAGCCCCCCACCTTTGAGCGCTCCGGCCGGGCGCACGGAAGGAGGCTGCGCCGCGGATCGAGCAGGTGGCGGGCGCCCCACCCGTGGCGTCGCAAGAAGGTGGTGGGCGTCACAGGTAGCCATGGAGCATAGGCGCATGGAGGTAGCGGTGGAGCAGGCCGTGCAGCTGGTGGCGGGGCAGGTGCTGGCCGCGGCGCAGGTGGCGGTGGCGGCGCAGGACAGCCGACCGGGCGGATGGGTTGCCAATGATTTGGGGATTTAGTTGCACGGGCCTACATGTCAGCTCTGGACCCACGTCCACGCGGTCCCACGTGTAAGCTCCGGACCCACAACCACCAACGCCGGCGGACGGAATGGACTCAAATATGGCCGTTTGGCCTCATCATAGTTGCTGTGCTCGGACTAGGGGCAAAACTGAGGACAATTCGCATCTGAGGGCAAAACTGAGCACATGGACACCACTGAGGGCAAAAGGATAATTAACCCTATTAACAAAGCCCGCGATACATCAAGATCGTGACATCTCAAGAACACGAGAGAGAGAGAGAGAGAGATTAAACACATAGCTACTGGTACAAACCCTCAGCCCCGAGGGTGGACTACTCCCTCCTCATCGTGGTGGCCGTCGGGATGATGACCACCGGAGATGATTCCCCCCTCCAGCAGGGTGCCGGAAAGGGTCTAGTTTGGTTTTTGGTGGCTACAGAGCCTTGCGGCGGCGGAACTTCTAATCTAGGTTAACCTGAGGGTTTTCGAGTAGGTAAATGATAAAAGAAATAATTTATGAATTGTGAATGCTAGCAAAGTGCATAAGTTTGATCAATGATAATTTCAATCACTTTTCCTAGCATCATGACAACAACTCTTTTCTTATAAAATTTCTCATGTTTAAAGTAGCAACCAATTCACATGTTAAGGTTCGAACAATGAATTCTCTTGATACTCAACAACCTATGTTCTCAGTCACCAAGCAAATGCAATTCAACTTATTCAACAGAGTTTAAGTAAGAGCTCCACATACTCAACCATCATATAATCTTCTATGATTTATAACACTCACCGCATACACACGAGCAAAACGCTTGCTCACGAAGACCTAGGGCAATTTGAGAAAGCCCATCATTGGAATATACAAGCCAAGTTCTATAATAAAAAATTCACACTAGTATATGAAAGGATATCATAGGAGACTCTCTATCATGAAGATCATGGTGCTACTTTGAAGCACAAGTGTGGCAAAAGGATAGTAACATTGTCCCTTCTCTCTTTTCTCTTATTTTTTTAATTTGGGCCTTCTCTCATTTTTTGCCTCTTTTATTTTATTTTATTTTATTTTTTGTCCAGAGTCTCATCCCGACTTGTGGGGGAATCATAGTCTCCATCATCCTTTCCTCACATGGGACAATGCTCTAATAATGAAGATCATCACACTTTTATTTACTTACAACTCAAGAATTACAACTTGATACTTAAAACAAAATATGACTCTATATGCATGCCTCTGGTGGTGTACCAGAATGTGCAATGAATCAAGAGTGGCATGTATAAAAAATGATGAAAGGTGGCTTTTCCACAAATACGATGTCAACTACATGATCATGCAAATCAATACGACAATGATGGAGCGTGTCATAATAAACGGAACAGTGGAAAGTTGCATGGGAATATATCTCGTAATGGCTATGGAAATGCCATAATAGGTAGGTATGGTGGCTGTTTTGAGGAACGATATGTGGTGGGTTTATGATACCAGCGAAAGTTACGCGGTACTAGAGAGGCTAGCAATTGCGGAAAGGTGAGAGTGCGTATAATCCATGGACTCAACATTAGTCATAAAGAACTCACATACTTATTGCAAAATCTATTAGTCATCAAAACAAAGTACTACGTGCATGCTCCCTGGGGGATAGATTGGTAGGAAAAGACCATCACTCGTCCCCGACCGCCACTCATAAGGAAGACAATCAATAAATAAATCATGCTCCGACTTCATCACATAACGGTTCACCATACGTGCATGCTACGGGACTCACAAACTTTAACACAAGTATTTATCAAATTCATAACTACTCACTAGCATGACTCTAATATCACCATCTTCATGTCTCAAAACAATCATAAGGAATCAAACTTCTCATAGTATTCAATGCACTTTATATGAAAGTTTTTATTATATCCCTCTTGGATGCCTGTTGATGTCTACTACACAACCTTCTTCTTACAGACGTTGTTGGGCCTCCAAGTGCAGAGGTTTGTAGGACAGTAGCAAATTTCCCTCAAGTTGATGACCTAAGGTTTATCAATCCATGGGAGGCGTAGGATGAAGATGGTCTCTCTCAAACAACCCCGCAACCAAATAACAAAGAGTCTCTTGTGTCCCCAACACACCCAATACAATGGTAAATTGTATAGGTGCACTAGTTTGGCGAAGAGATGATGATACAAGTGCAATATGGATGGTAGATGATGGTTTTTGCAATCTGAAAACATAAAAACAGCAAGGTAGAAAGTGGTAAAAGTGAGCATAAACAGTATTGCAATGTGTTGAAACAAGGCCTAGGATTCATACTTTCACTAGTGCAAGTCCTCTCAACAATAATAACATAATTGGATCATATAACTATCCCTCAACATGCAACAAAGAGTCACTCCAAAGTCATCAATAACAGAGAACAAACGAAGAGATTATGGTAGGGTACGAAACCACCTCAAAGTTATCCTTTCTGATCAATCTATTCAAGAGTCCATAGTAAAATAACACGAAGCTGTTCTTTCCATTCAATCTATCATAGAGTTCGTACTAGAATAACACCTTAAGACACAAATCAACCAAAACCCTAATGTCACCTAGATACTCCAATGTCACCTCAAGTATCCGTGGGTATGATTATACGATATGCATCACACAATCTCAGATTCATCTATTCATCCAACACAAAGAACTTTAAAGAGTGCCCCAAAGTTTCTACCAGAGAGTCAAGACGAAAACGTGTGCCAACCCCTATGCATAAGTTCACGAAACTCGCAAGTTGATCACCAAAACATACATCAAGTGGATCACGTGATATCCCATTGTCACCACAGATAAGCACATGCAAGACATACATCAAGTGTTCTCAAATCCTTAAAGACTCAGTCCGATAAGATAACTTCAAAGGGAAAACTCAATCCATTACAAGAGAGTAGAGGGGGAGAAACATCATAAGATCCAACTATAATAGCACAGCTCGCGATACATCAAGATCGTACCACCTCAAGAACACGAGAGAGAGAGAGAGAGATCAAACACATAGCTACTGGTACATACCCTCAGCCCCGAGGGTGGACTACTCCCTCCTCGTCATGGAGAGCGCCGGGATGATGAAGATGGCCACCAGAGAGGGATTCCCACCTCCGGCAGGGTGCCAGAATGGGTCTAGATTGGTTTTCGGTGGCTACGTAGGCTTCTGGCGGCGGAACTCCCGATCTATTCCGCTCTCTGATGTTTTTAGGGTATATTGATATATATAGGCGAAAGAAGTCGGTCAGGGGAGCCACGAGGGGCCCACGAGGGTGGGGGCATGCCTAGGGGGTAGGGCACGCCTCCCTGCCTCGTGGCTTCCTCGAAGCTTCCCTGACGTCTACTCCAAGTCTCCTGGATTGCTTCCATTCAAAAAATAACCCTCCCAAAGGTTTCATTCCGTTTGCACTCCGTTTGATATTCCTTTTCTTTGAAACACTGAAATAGGCAAGAAAACAAGAATTTGGGCTGGGCCTTCGGTTAATAGGTTAGTCCCAAAAATAATATAAAAGTGTATAATAAAGCCCATAAACATCCAAAACAGATAATATAATAGCATGGAACAATCAAAAATTATAGATACGTTGGAGACGTATCACCTATCATATTAGGACTAATTGTATAACCAAAGCAAATTACCATGCTGTTCTAAAGACTCTCAAAATAATATAAGTGAAGTACGAGAGTTCATCAATTTATATAAAATAAAACCACCGCCGTGCTCTAAAAAGATATAAGTGAAGCACTAGAGCAAAATTGCCTAGCTCAAAAGATATAAGTGAAGCACATAGAGCATTCTAATAAATCACGATTCATGCATGTCTCTCCCAAAAGGTGTGTACAGAAAGGATGATTGTGGAAAACTAAAAAGCAAAGACTCAAATCATACAAGACGCTCCAAGCAAAACACATATCATGTGGTGAATAAAAATATAGCCTCAAGTATAGTTACCGATAGATGAAGATGAAAGAGGGGATGCCTTCCCGGGGCATCCCCAAGCTTAGGATTTTTTACATACTTGAATATTACCTTGGGGTGCCTTGGGAATCCCCAATCTTAGGCTCTTGCCACTCCTTATTCCATAGTCCATCAAATCCTTACCCAAAAGTTGAAAACTTCACAACACAAAACTCCAACAGAAAATCTCGTAAGCTCCGTTAGTATAGGAAAATAAATCACCACTTTTGGTACTGTTGTGATCTCATTATTTATTTATATTGGTGTATTATCTACTATATTCCAACTTTTCCATGGTTCATACCCCCCGATACTAGCCATAGATGCATCAAAATAAGCAAACAACACACGAAAAACAGAATCTGTCAAAAACAGAACGGTCTGTAGCAATGTGGATATTTCGAATACTTATTTAACTTCAAATTTTTTGATAAATTAGGAAGTCCTATATAATGTGTTTATAAATCCTCTGCAAAAATAATCAGTATTTTATCACGCTTCTATTAAAAATTAAAACTAATCTTCTAGGTGCAAAAGTTTCTATTTTTCAGAAGGATCAAATCAACTATTACCATAAGCTATCCCAAAGGTCTTACTTGGCACAAACACTAATTAAAACACGAAACCACATCTAACCAAAGGCTAGATGAAAATTTTATTGCTAAACGGGACCTAAAAAGCAAGAACAAAAATAAAATTGGGTTGCCTCCCAACAAGCGCTATTGTTTAACGCCCCTAGCTAGGCATAAAAACACGAATAGTTCTAAGTATTATCATCTTTGGCATGCAATCCATAAGTGAATCTCATAATAGATTCATAAGGCAATTTAATTTTCTTTCTAGGGAAGTGTTCCATGCCTTTCGTTAAAGTAAATTGAAATCTAATGTTTCCTTCTTTCATATCAATAATTGCACTAATCGTTCAAAGGAAAGGTCTACCAAGAATAATAGGACATGTAGGATTGCAATCTATTTCAAGAACAATGAAATCTACGGGCACATAATTCCTATTAGCAACAATAACAACATCATTAATTCTTCCCGCAGGTTTCTTAATAGTGGAATCCGCAAGATGCAAATTTAAGGAATAATCATCAAATTCACGGAAGACTAACACATCACATAAAGTTTTCAGAATCGTGGAAACACTAGCACCCAAATCACACAAAAGCATAGCATTCATAATCTTTAATTTTAATCTTAATAGTAGGTTCCCACTCATCATAAAGTTTTCTAGGGACAGAAACTTCCAATTCAAGCTTTTCTATAAAAGATTTCATTATAGCATCAACGATATGCTTAGTAAAAGCTTTGTTTTGATTATAAGTATGAGGAGAATTCAACATGGATTGCAAGAAGTAAATACAATATATTAAAGAACAGTTATCGTAATTAAATTCCTTGAAATCCAAGAGAGTGGGTTCATTTATATCTAAAGCTTTGACCTCTCCAACCCCACTTTTATCAATTTTTGCATCAAGATCTAAAAACTCCGAATCATTGGCACGCCTTCTAACTAAAGTTGACTCATCTCCAGTCCCATCTTTATCAAGATTAACATTTGAAAACAAATATTAAATAGGAGTCAAATCAATCACTTTAAGATCTTCATCATTATTTTCACGGAAACTAGAAGAACACGCTTTTATAAACCAATCTTTCCTAGCACGCATCTTAGCGGTTCCTTCTTTGCACTCATCAATGGAAATTCTCATGGCTTTGAGATACTCATTGATATCATGCTTAGGTGGAATATATCTAAGTTTCAAAGAATCAACATCAAGAGAAATTATATCCACGTTTCTAGCCAAATCATCAATCTTAAGTAATTTTACTTCAATCAAAGCATTGAAATTCTTTTGCGAACTAATAAATTATTTAACACTATTATCAAAATCAGAGGGCATATTATTATAATTTCCATAAGAATTTTTGTAGGAATTACCATAATTATTATAGGAATTACTAGGAAACGGCCTAGGAAAATTACCTCTATACGTGTTATTACCAAAATTGTTCCTACCAACAAAATTAACATCCATAGATTCATTATTGTTTTCAATCAAAGTAGACAAAGGCATATCATGAGGATCAATAGGAGCACTCTTATTAGCAAACAATTTCATAAGCTCATCCATCTTTCCACTCAAAACATTATTTCTTCAATCGCATGCACTTTTTTACTAGTGGAAGATCTTTTGGTATACCAATGAGAATAATTAACCATAATATTATCTAGGAGTTTAGTAGCTTCTCATAAAGTAATTTCCATAAAAGTGCCTCTCGCGGCCGAATCTAAAAGATTTTTAGAAGCAATATTCAATCCGGCATAAAAATTTTGTATAATCATCCACAAATTCAAACCATGAATAGGGAAATTTCTAATCATCAATTTCACCCTCTCCCAAGATTGTGCAACATGTTCATGATCAAGTTGCTTAAAATTCATAATATCCTTCCTAAGGGAGATGATCTTAGCGGGAGGAAAGTACTTGGAAATAAAGGTATCTTTACACTTATTCCATGAATCAATACTATTTTTAGGCAAAAATGAAAACCAAGTTTTAGCGCGATCCCTAAGCGAGAACGGAAATATCTTCAACTTAACAATATCATTATCCATATATTTTTATTTTGCATATCGCATAAAGCAACGAAATTATTAAGATGGGATGCGACATCTTCATTGGGAAGGCTGGAAAATTGATCTTTCATAACAAGATTCAGTAAAACGGTATTAATTTCACAAGATTCCGCATTAGCATCAGGAGCAATCAGAGTACTAATAAAATCATTGTTGTTGGTATTGGAAAAGTCACACAATTTGGTTTTATCTTGAGCCATCATGACAAAGCAAGTAATCCAACACATGAGCACACAAAAGGCAAACGAAGAAGACGAATGGAAGAAGGGCGAAGAAAAGGTAAATATTTTCAAAAATCATTTTAGAAGTGGGGGAGAGGAAAACGAGAGGCGAATGGCAAATAATGTAATGCAAGGGATGATAGTTTATGATGGTTACTTGGTATGTCTTGGCTTGGCGTAGATCTCCCTGGCAACAGCGCCAGAAATCCTTCTTGCTACCTCTTGAGCTTGCATTGGTTTTACCCTTGAAGAGGAAAGAGTGATGCAGCAAAGTAGTGTAAGTTCCCTCAGTTTGAGAACCAAGGTATCAATCCAGTAGGAGACAAGACGACAAGCCACCGAATACCTGCATAAACAAACACCAACTTGCAACCAACGCGACAAAGGGGTTGTCAATCCCTTCACGGTTATTCACAAAGTGAGATCTGATAGAGATGGGTAAACGGTAAAGTAATATTTTTGGTATTTTTGGTTTATGGAACGGAAAGTAAAAGATTGCAAAAGAAAGTAAATAGGAAACTTGAATTGTAGATCGGAAACATATATGATGGAAAATAGACCCGGGGGCCATAGGTTTCACTAGTGGCTTCTCTCAAGAAAGGAATTATTACGATGGGTGAACAAATTACTGCCGAGCAATTGATAGAAAAGCGCAAAGTTATGACAATATCTAAGGCAATGATCATGAATATAGGCATCATGTCCGTGTCAAGTAGACCGAAACGATTCTGCATCTACTACTATTAGTCCACACATCGACCGACTCCTGCCTGCATCTAGAGTATTAAGTTCATAAGAACAGAGCAACGCATTAAGTAAGATGACACGATGTAGCGGGATTAACTCAAGCAATATGATGAAAACCCCATCTTGTTATCCTTGATGGCAACCAGACAATACATGTCGGTTCCCCTTTTGTCACTAGGATCGAGCACCGCAAGATTGAACCCAAAGCTAAGGACTTCTCCCATTGCAAGAAAAACCAACCTAGTTGGCCAAACCAAATCAATATTTCGAAGAGGCCTGCAAAGATATCAAAACATGCATAAAAGAATTTAGAGGAGATTCAAATAATAGCCATAGATAAGCTGATCATAAATCCACAATTCATCGGATCTCGGCAAACACACTGCAAAAGAGTATTACATCGAATAGATCTCCAAGAACATCGAGGAGAACTTGGTATTGAGAATCGAAGAGAGAGAGAGAGAGAGAGAGAGAGAGAGAGAGAGAGAGAAAGCCATCTAGCTACTAGTTATGGACCCGTAGGTCTGAAGTAAACTACTCACGCTTCATAGGAGAGGCAATGGTGTTGATGTAGAAGCCCTCCATGATCGAATCCCCCTCCGGCAGGATGCCGGAAAAGGCCCCTAGATGGGATCTCATGGGTACAGAAGGTTGCGGCGGTGGAAAAGTGGTTTCATGGCTCCCCTGGATGTTTTTGGGGTACAAGAGTATATATAGGAGGAAGATCTAGATCAGGAGGTCTATGAGGGGCCCACAAGGTTGGGGGCGCGCCCTCCACCCTTGTGACCGCCTCGTGGCTCTTCCGACTTGCACTCCAAGTCTCCTGGGTGTCTTCTGGTCCAAGAAAGATCATCACAAAAGTTTTATTCCGTTTGGACTCCATTTGGTATTCCTTTTCTGTGAAACTCTAAAAGAAGGAAAAACATAAACTGGCACTGGGCTCTAGGTTAATAGGTTAGTCCCGAAAATCATATAAAATAGCATATTAATGCATATAAAACATCCAAAACAGATAATATAATAGCATGGAACAATAAAAAATTATAGATACGTTGGAGACGTACCATTCAACCACCTGATTGGAACTTGCCTTTTGAAATTATGTGTGATGCTAGTGATTATGTTGTCGGTGTTGTTCTAGGACAAAGAGTTGATAAGAAACTAAATGTTATTCATTATGCTAGTAAAACTCTAGACAATGCTCAAAGAAATTATGCAACTACTGAAAATGAATTTCTAGTAGTGGTGTTTGCTTGTGATAAATTTAGATCTTACATTGTTGATTCGAAACTAATTGTTCACAGCGATCATGCTGCTATTAAATATCTTTTGGGAAAAAGATGCTAAACCTAGACTTATTCGATGGGTTCTCTTGCTACAAGAATTTGATTTACATATCACTGATAGAAAAGGAACTAAGAACCCCGTAGCTGATAACTTGTCTAGGCTTGAAAATGTGCTTGATGACCCATTACCTATTGATGATAGTTTTCCCGATGAGCAGTTAGCTGCAATAAATGTTTCTCATAACACTCCTTGGTATGCTGACTATGCTAATTACATTGTTGCTAAATATTTACCACCTAGCTTTACATACCAACAAAAGAAAAAAAAATTCTTCTATGATTTAAGACACTACTTTTGGGATGACCCACATCTTTATAAAGAAGGAGTAGATGGTATTATTAGACGTTGTGTACCTGAGCATGAACAGGGCCAAATCCTAATGAAATGTCACTCTGAAGCTTATGGAGGGCATCATGCGGAAGACAGAACTGCTCACAAGGTATTGCAATCTGGATTTTATTGGCCTACTCTTTTCAAGGATGCTCGTAAGTTCGTCTTGTCTTGTGATGAATGTCAAAGAATAGGTAATATCTGTAAGCGTCAAGAAATGCGTATGAATTATTCACTTGATATTGAACCATTTGATGTTAGGGCATTTGATTACATGGGACCTTTTCCTTCCTCTAATGGGTATACACCTATTTTTGTTGCTGTTGATTATGTCACTAAGTGGGTAGAAGCTATTCCAACCAGTAGTGCTGATCACAACACCTCTATTAAAATGCTTAAGGAAGTTATTTTTCCAAGGTTTGGGGTCCCCAGATATTTAATGACTGATGGTGGTTCACACTTTATTCATGGTGCTTTCCGTAAAATGCTTGCCAAGTATGATGTTAACCATAGAATTGCATCACCCTATCATCCTTAGTCTAGTGGTCAAGTTGAACTTAGCAATAGAGAAACAAAATTAATTTTTCAAAATACTGTCAATAGGTCCCAGAAGAATTGGCCTAAGAAATTAGATGATGCACTTTGGGCTTATAGAACAACATATAAAAAATCCTATGGGTATATCTCCTTATAAAATGGTTTATGGAAAAGCTTGTCATTTGCCTCTTGAGTTAGAACATAAAGCATATTGGGCAATTAAAGAACTCAACTATGATTTTAAACTTGCCGATGAAAAGAGGTTATTTGATATTAGCTCATTAGATGAATGGAGAACCCAAGCTTATGAAAATGCCAAGCTACTTAAAGAAAAAGTTAAAAGATGGCATGATAAAAGAATCCAAAAGCATGAGTTCAAAGTTGGAGAATATGTTCTTTTGTACAACTCTCGTTTCAGATTCTTTGCAGGAAAACTCCTCTCCAAATGGGAAGGATCCTATGTTATCAAGGAGGTTTATCAGTCTGGAGCTATCAAAATAAATAATGTTGAAGGTACTAACTCGAAGGTTGTAATGAGCAACGAATAAAACATTATATCTCAGGTACGCCAATTAATGTTGAAAGTAATATTATCCAAACTATGACACCGAAAGAACACATAAAAGAGTCCTTCAGGAACACTCCAGAATCGTTAAAAAGAGGAGGTATGTGATACGGTAAGTAAACGGACTCCGAAAAATATGCAAAAATATTTTCTGTCAGTTTTGGAATATAACAAAAATTAGGAAAATAAGAAACTACCAGGAAGTGCGCCCTGGTGGGCACAAGACACTAGGGCGCGCCTTGCAAGCCAGGCGCGCCCATGTGGGTTCTGCCCACCTCGGGTACCTTCCGGACTCCGTTTTTCTACAGCTTGCTTGGTCCCCAAGATAAAAAATCTTTATATACCCCTCGAACCTATTGACCGCTGTATCATGGAGAAATCTTCTGTTTTCTTTTCCTTGATGTTTTCTATCAGATCCCATCCACCATGGACGCTTCAAGCTCCTCCAAGGACAAGTTCTTCAAGAACCTCATCAATCTATATTTGCGGGAGGTGGTGCAGCACCCTCAGGTCATCCAGATGCATGAAGGGGTGCTGCACATCCGCGATGTGCAAGGTCCCAAGGGGGCATGAACCATGGAGGCCAGGGTTGAAGCTATGGAGCAGGAGGTCTTCCGGTGCAAGGGGATGGTGGAGCGTGGACTCAATGCTAATCACCTCATGATCACGGACTTCACCCGTGATCTCAAGGTGGATGGCAAGTCCATGAAGGACATCGTATTCACCCTCAAAGAGCAAATCAACTTCCTCCAAAGCCAGATCTACGATCTCCAAAACCAAGTCTTTGAATATGAGGTGAGGTTTAAAGGTATGAGTTTGGCTGCCAGTTGCAGGCGTGAGACTCATTCTTCCTCCTGTGATGGTGGACCTCTGCCATGGAAACCCGAGGACAAGACCCCCTCTACTTTATCACCACCACCTTCTTCATCACCAAAAGAAAATTGAGTATCGGGTATGGGCACTCCCCTTTTGGCTTCCGCCAAGCTTGGGGGAGGTGCCCCGGTGTCGTATCACCCCACTATCTTTTTGCCTTTACTTATCTTAGTTCGATCCATAGTTATCTTTTGCTTTAGATGAATAAAAGTTTAGTTCGATCCTTTCTTTTAGAGAGTTTGCTTAGTGATCTATCATTGTAATTGTGTGCGAGATATATAATAAAGTTTAGTTTGAGTTTTTGCTTTCTTTACTTTCATGTTCCAATAAAAAGAAAGGAAATAAATGAAAAATATCATATGCCAATCTTATGGTAGGTAATGACACCAGATAAGGAAAAGTACAAGTAGAAAATTTTATTAGAGATTGACAAACATAGCATTGGTCAATGATGCAACTCATGAAAGAATTAATAAGGGAAGAGAAGATTCACATATAAATATACTATCCTAGAAATCTTTTGTGATTGTGAGCCTGATGTCTACTACACAACCTTCTTCTTGTAGACGTTGTTGGGCCTCCAAGTGCAGAGGTTTGTAGGACAGTAGCAGATTTTCCTCAAGTGGATGACCTAAGGTTTATCAATCCGTAGGAGGCGTAGGATGAAGATGGTCTCTCTCAAGCAACCCTGCAACAAAATAACAAAGAGTCTCTTGTGTCCCCAACACACCCAATACAATGGTAAATTGTATAGGTGCACTAGTTCGGCGAAGAGATGGTGATACAAGTGCAATATGGATAGTAGATAATGGTATTTGTAATCTGAAATTATAAAAACAGCAAGGTAACTAATGGTAAAAGTGAGTGTAAATGGTATTGCAATGCATTGAAACAAGGCCTAGGGTTCATACTTTCACTAGTGCAAGTTCCCTCAACAATAATAACATAATTGGATCATATAACTATCCCTCAACATGCAACAAAGAGTCGCTCCAAAGTCACTAATAGCGGAGAACAAACGAAGAGATTATGGTAGGGTACGAAACCACCTCAAAGTTATTCTTTCCAATCAATCCGTTGGGCTATTCCTATAAGTGTCACAAACATCCCTAGAGTTCGTACTAGAATAACACCTTAAGACACAAATCAACCAAAACCCTAATGTCACCTAGATACTCCAATGTCACCTCAAGTATCCGTGGGTATGATTATACGATATGCATCACACAATCTCAGATTCATCTATTCAACAAATCACATAGAACCTCAAAGAGTGCCCCAAAGTTTCTACCAGAGAATCATGACGAAAACGTGTGCCAACCCCTACGCATAGGTTCATGGGCGGAACCCGCAAGTTGATCACCAAAACATACATCAAGTGAATCACGTGATATCCCATTGTCACCATAGATACGCACGGCAAGACATACATCAAGTGTTCTCAAATCTTTAAAGACTCAATCCGATAAAATAACTTCAAAGGGGAAACTCAATCCGTTACAAGAGAGTAGAGGGGAAGAAACATCATAAGATCCAACTATAATAGCAAAGCTCGCGATACATCAAGATCGTACCACCTCAAGAACACGAGAGAGAGAGAGAGAGAGATCAAACACATAGCTACTGGTACATACCCTCAGCCTAGAGGGAGAACGACTCCCTCCTCGTCATGGAGAGCACCGCGATGATGAAGATGGCCATCGGAGAGGGATTGCCCCCTCCGGCAGGGTGCTGAAACGGGTCTAGATTGGTTTTCGGTGGCTATGGAGGCTTCTGGCGGCGGAACTCCCGATCTATCGTGCTCCCCGATCGTTTTAGGGTATATGGATATATATAGGCGGAAGGAATACATCAGGGGAGCCACGAGGGGCCCACGAGGGTGGAGGGTGTGCCCAGGGGGGTGGGCGCGCCTCCCTGCCTCGTGGCTTCCTCGTTGATCCCCTGACGTGCACTCCAAGTCTCCTGTATTGCTTTCTTTCCAAAAATAAGTTCCGTGAAGTTTCAGGTCAATTGGACTCCGTTTGATTTTCCTTTTCTGCGATACTCTAAAACAAGGAAAAAACAGAAACTGGCACTGGGCTCTAGGTTAATAGGTTAGTCCCAAAAATCATATAAAATAGCATGTAATGGCATATAAAACATCCAAGGTTGGTAATATAATAGCATGGAACAATCAAAAATTATAGATACGTTGGAGACATATCAGAGCCCCCATCAAAATATTATATGCCAAAATTGTTGACGTTGGACAAGGAAGACAACTTAATGATTTATGTTTGTTCATATTCACATAGAAGTTATATTGTCATAGATCCTTCAACATGTGATGCTTGCCCCCCGTCTTTGCTAGCCAAAATTCCGCACTTAGTATAGATACTACTTGTGCATCCAAAAACCCTTAAACCCAAATATTATTTTCAAGTGTCCACCATACCTACCTAAGGATTGAGTCAGATACTTCAACTAAGTTGTCATCGGTGCAATAAGGCAATAAAAATTGCTTCTAAAAGTGTGAGATCATTTAGTGTAAGAGAAAATTGAGCATTGTACGAACTTGTGATGGTAAATAATAAAAGCGACAGACTGCATAATAAAGGTTGCCATCACAAGGGGCAATACAATGTGATGTTCTTTTGCACTAAGGGGTTGAGCATACAAACAAATAAGCGCATGGCAACATCTGCTTCCCTCGGCGAAGGGCCTATCTTTTACTTTTATGTATTTACTTTTATGCAAGAGTCAAAGTTTCTCCCTATTCCCTTTTATTTTTCTCCTTTGGCAAGCATCATGTAGTGAGGAAAGATCTAGGCACATATGTCCAGTTGAATATGGGTGGCATAAATTATTATTGTTGACATCACCCTTGAGGTGAATACGTTGGGAGGCGAAACTATAAGCCCCTGTCTTTCTATGTGTCCGGTTGAAACATTTTGCTCATGTGTATGCGGTGAGTGTTAGCAATCATAGAAGACTAAATGATGGTTGAGTATGTGAACTTGCCTAAAGGCTCCAATACGTGACCCTTCCTGAAAAGATGATGAATTGTAGTTGCAAAGTTGACTGAGAACATGGTTTGTTGGTTTCTAATAGAGTTTATGCTTTATACTTCGATAGTGTGATGATTTGTTACTTATTCATGAGAAGTCTATGATAAAAGTTCTATGATGAAAATCTTATGTTTAAGTTTGTCGATGTTATAATAATCTACATGATGCTTATATGTCTGTATTTTGTTTTTGTCGACACCTCTCTCTCTAAGCATGTGGACATGTTTTTCGATTTTGGTTTTCGCTTGAGGACAAGCGAGGTCTAAGCTTCGGGGAGTCGATAAGTCCAATTTGCATCATGTTTTTCTACTATTATTTATGATGTTTTTATGCATAATAATGCTTTTTGAGTAATTTTAATGCCTTTTCTCTCATAATATGCAAGGTACACACAATGAGGGAGAACACCGACAGTTGGAAATCTGGACCTAGAAAAGCTACATCAGGCCACCTATCTGCACAACTCCAAACAAGCTGAAACTTTACAGATATTTATTATGGAATATATGAGAAATATTGGAGCCAATAAGTACCAGAGGGGGCCCACCAGGTGGGCACAACCCACCTGGGCATGCCAGGGAGCACAAAAGCGCCCTAGTGGGTTGTGCTCATCCAGGCCCACCTCCGGTGCCCATCTTCTGGTATATAAGGCATTTTGATATAGAAAAAATTAGAGAAGACTTTCGGGATGGAGCGCCACCATCTCGAGGCATAACTTGGGCAGGAGCACTTTTGCCCTCTGGCGGAGTGATTCCGTCGGGGGAACTTCCCTCTCGGAGGGGGAAATCTGAAGGAAATATGCCCTAGAGGCAATAATAAAGTTTTTTATTTATATTTCCTTATATCATGATAAATGTTTATTATTCATGCTAGAGCTTTATTAACATGAAACTTAGTACATGTGTGAATACATAAACAAACAGAGTGTCACTAGTATGCCTCTACTTGACTAGCTCATTAATCAAAGATGGTTAAGTTTCCTAATCATAGACATGAGTTGTCATTTGATGAATGGGATCACATCATTAGAGAATGATGTGATTGACTTGACCCATCCGTTAGCTTAGCACTATGATCGTTTAGTTTATTGCTATTGCTTTCTCCATAACTTATACATGTTCCTATGACTATGAGATTATGCAACTCCCGAATACCGGAGGAACACTTAGTGTGCTATCAAATGTCACAACGTAATTGGGTGACTATAAAGATGCTCTACAGGTGTCTCCGATGGTGTTTGTTGAGTTGGCATAGATCGAGATTAGGATTTGTCACTCCGATTGCCGGAGAGGTATCTCTGGGCCCTCTCGGTAATGCACATCACTATAAGCCTTGCAAGCAATGTGACTAATGAGTTAGTTGCGGGATGATACATTACAGAACGAGTAAAGAGACTTCCCGGCAACGAGATTGAACTAGGTATTGAGATACCGACGATAGAATCTTGGGCATGTAAACATACCGATGACAAAGGGAACAACGTATGTTGTTATGCGGTTTGACCGATAAAGATCTTCGTAGAATATGTAGGAACCAATATGAGCATCTAGGTTCTGCTATTGGTTATTGACCGGAGATGAGTCTCGATCATGTCTACATAGTTCTCGAACCCGTAGGGTCCGCACGCTTAACGTTCGATGACGATCGGTATTATGAGTTTATGTGTTTTGATGTACCGAAGGTAGTTCGGAGTCCCGTATGTGATCACGAACATGACAAGGAGTCTCAAAATGGTCGATACATAAAGATCGATATATTGGAAGGCTATGTTTGGACATCGGAATGGTTCCGGATGAGTTCGGGCATTTACCGGAGTACCGGGGGTTACTGGAACCCCCCAGGGAATGAATGGGCCTTATTGGGCCATAGTGGGAGAGAGGAGGAGGCAGCCAGGTGGAGGGCGCCCTCCCCCAAGCCCAATCCGAATTGGGTGGGGGGCCCTTTCCTTCCCTCTCTCTCTCTCTTCCTTCTTCTCCTACTCCTACTAGGAAGGGGAAACCTACTCCTACTGGGAGTAGGAATCCCCCCCTTGGGCACGCCATGAGAGGGCCGACCCTCCCCTCCTCCACTCCTTTATATACGAGGGAGGGGGGCACTCCATAGACGCACAATTTGACAGTTGTCTTAGCCGTGTGCGGTGCCCCCTCCACAGATTTCCACCTCGGTCATATCGGTGTAGTGCTTAGGCGAAGCCCTGGTCAGTAACTTCATCATCACTATCATCACGCTGTCGTGCTGACGAAACTCTCCCTCAACCTCAGCTGGATCAAGAGTACGAGGGACATCATCGAGCTGAACGTGTGCAGATCGCGGAGGTGCCGTGCATTCGGTACTTGGATTGGTTGGATCGCGAAGACATTCAACTACATCAACTGCGTTACTAAACGCTTCCGCTTTCAGTTTACGAGGGTACATGGACACACTCTCCCCACTCTTTGCTATGCATCACCTAGATGGATCTTGCATGTGCGTAGGCAATTTTTTTGAAATACTACATTCCCCAACGGTGGCATGCGAGCCAGGTCTATGTGTAGATGTTATATGCACGAGTAGAACACAAAGGAGTTGTGGGCGTGGGTATATACATATTGCTTGTCGTCACTAGTTGTTTCTTGATTCGGCGGTATTGTTGGATGAAGCGGCCTGGACCAACATTACATGACCACGTTCATGAGACTGGTTCTACCGACGTGCTTTGCACACAGGTGGCTGGCGGGTGTCAGTTTCTCCAACTTTAGTTGAATCGGATTAAATGAACAGGGTTCTTTCTGAAGATCAAAAAGCAATCACCATACCACGTTGTGGTTTTTATGCCGTAGGTAAGAACGGTTCTTGCTAAGCCGTAGCAGCCACGTAAAACTTGCAATAACAAAGTAGAGGACGTCTAACTGATTTTTGCAGGGCATGTTGTGATGTGATATGGTCAAGACATGATGAGATATAAATTGTTGTATAAGATGATCATGTTTTGTTAAAGTTGTCGGCAACTGGCGAGAGCCTTATGGTTGTCCCTTTATTGCATAAGATGCAAGCACCATATAATTGATTTACTTTATCGCTATGCGATAGCAATAGTTGGCGAGACGACCATGTGACGACACATTGATAAAGATTAAGATGATGGAGATCATGGTGTCATGCCTGTGACGATGGAGATCATGACGGTACTTTGAAGATGGAGATCAAAGGCACAAGATGATGATGGCCATATAATGTCACATATTTTGATTGCATGTGATGTTTATCTTTCATGCATCCTATTTTGCTTAGTACGACGGTAGCATTATGAGATGACCCCTTACTAAAATTTCAAGGTATAAGTGTTCCCCCTGAGTATGCACCATTACGACAGTTCGTCGTGCTGAGACACCACGTGATGATCGGGTGTGGTAAGCTCTACATTCACATACAACGGGTGGAAGCCAGTTTTGCACACGCAGAATATTCGGGTTAAACTTGACGAGCCTAGCATATGCAGATATGGCCTCAGAACACTGAGACCGAAAGGTCGACCATGAATCATATAGTAGATCTGATCAACATAGTGATGTTCACCATTGAAAGCTACTCCATCTCACGTGATGATCGGACATGGTTTAGTTGATATGGATCACATGATCACTTAGATGATTAGAGGGATGTCAATCTAAGTGGGAGTTCTTAAGTAATATGGTTAATTGAACTTTAAATTATCATGAACTTAGTCCTGGTAGTTTTTGCATATCTATGTTGTATATCAATAGCTCGCGTATAGCTCCTCGTTTTATTTATGATATGATCCTAGAGAAAACTATGTTGAAAGATAGTAGCAGCAATGATGCGGACTGGATTCGTTATCTAAGGATTATCCTCATTGCTGCACAAAAGAATTATGTCCTTGATGCACCACTAGGTGATGGACCTTTTGCAGGAGCAGATGCAGACGTTATGAACGTTTGACAAGCTCGGTATGATGACTACTTGATAGTTTAGTGCGCCATACTTTACGACTTAGAACCGGGACTTCAAAAACGTTTTGATTGCCACGGAGCATATGAGATGTTCCAAGAGCTGAAATTGGTATTTCAGACTCATGCCTGTGTTAAGAGGTATGAGACCTCTGACAAGTACTTTGCCTACAAGATGCAGGAGAATAGCTCAGCTAGTGAGCATGTGCTCAGAATGTCTGAGTACTACGATCACTTGAATCAAGTGGGAGTTAATCTTCTAGATAAGTTAGTGATTGAGACAGTTCTCTAGTCACTATCACCAAGTTACTAGAACTTCGTGATGAACTATAATATGCAAGGGATAATGGAAACGATTGCCAAGCTCTTCGTGATGCTGAAATTGGAGAAGGTAGAAATCAAGAAAAAGCATCAAGTGTTGATGGTTGACAAGACCACTAGTTTCAACTAAAAGGGCAAGGGAAAGAAAAGTAACATCAAGAAGAATGGCAAGCAAGTTGCCACTCCCATGAAGAAGCCCAAAGCTAGACCTAAGCCTAAAACTGAGTGCTTCTACTGCAAAGGGAATGGTCACTGGAAGCGGAACTACCCCAAATACTTGGCGGATAAGAAGGATGGCAAAGTGAACAAAAGTATATTTGATATACATATTATTGATGTGTACTTTACTAGTGTTCATACTAACCCCAGGGTATTTGATACCGGTTCAGTTGCTAAGATTAGTAACTCGAAACAGGAGTTGCAAAATGAACAGAGACTAGTTAAGGGCAAGGTGACGATGTTTGTTGGAAATGATTCCAAGGTTAATAAGATCACAATCGCACACTCCTTTTACCTTCAGGATTAGTGTTGAACCTAAAATAAATGTTATTTGGTATTTGCATTGAGCATGAATATGATTGGATCATGTTTATTGCAATACAGTTATTCATTTAAGTCAAAGAATAATTGTTGTTCTGTTTACATGAATAAAACCTTCTATGGTCATACACATAATATAAATGGTTTATTGAATCTCGATCGTAGTGATACACATATTCATAATATTGATGCCAAAAGATAAAAGTTGATAATGATAGTGCAACATACTTGTGGCACTTCCGTTTAGGTCACATTGGTGTAAAGCGCATGAAGAAACTCCATGCGGATGGACTTTTTGGAATCACTTGATTATGAATCATTTGATGCTTGTGAACCATGCCTCATGGGCAAGATGACTAAGACTCCATTCTCCAGAACAATGGAGCGAGCCACTGACTTATTGGAAATAATACATACCGATGTATGCGGTCCGATGAGTGTTGAGGCTCACGACAGGTATCGTTATTTTCTGACCTTCACAGATGATTTGAGCAGATATGAGTATATCTACTTAATGAAACACAAGTCTAAAACATTTGAAAAGTTCAAAGAATTTCAGAGTGAAGTGGAGAATCATAGTAACAAGAAAATAAAGTTCCTGCGATCTGATCGCAGAGACGAAATATTTGAGTTACGAGTTTGGCCTTCATTTGAAACAACGAGGAATAGTTTTGCAACTCATGCCACCTGGAACACCACAGCGTAATGGTGTGTCCGAACATCGCAACCGTACTTTATTAGATATGGTGCGATCTATGATGTCTCTCACCGATTTACCACTACATTTTGGGTTATGCATTATAGACAGCTGCATTCACGTTAAATAGGGCACCATCTAAAAATACGTTGAGATGACACCATATGAACTGTGGTTTAGCTAGAAACCTAAGCTGTCGTTTCTTATAGTTTAGGGTTGCGATGCTTATGTGAAAAAATTTCAGCCTGATAAGCTCAAACCCAAATCGAAGAAGTGTGTCTTCATAGGATACCCAAAAGAAACTGTTGGGTACACCTTCTATCATAGATCCGAAGGCAAGATCTTTGTTGCTAAGAGTGGATCCTTTCTAGAGAAGGAGTTTCTCTTGAAAGAAGTGAGTGGGAGGATAGTAGAACTTGATGAGGTAATTGTACCTTCTCCCGAATTGGAAAGTAGTTCATCACAGAAATTAGTTCGAGTGATTCCTACACCAATTAGTGAGGAAGCTAATGATGATGATCATGAAACTTCAGATCAAGTTACCACCGAACATCGTAGGTCAACCAGAGTAAGATCCGCACCAGAGTGGTACGGTAATCCTGTTTTGGAGGTCATGTTACTTGACCATGACGAACCTAGGAACTATGAGTAAGCGATCATGAGCCCAGATTCTGCGAAATGGCTTAAGGCCATGAAATCTAAGATGGGATCCATGTATGAGAAAAAAATATGGACTTTGATTGACTTGCCTAATGATCGGTGAGCCATTCAGAATAAATGGATCTTCAAGAGGAAGACAGACGCTGATAGTAGTATTACTGTCTACAAAGCTCAAATTGTCGCAAAGGTTTTTGACAAGTTCAAGGTGTTGACTACGATGAGATTTTCTCACTCGTACCGATGCTTAAATGTCTGTCCGAATCATGTTAGCAGTTGCCGCATTTTATGAAATTTGGCAAATGGATGTCAAAACTGCATTCCTTAATGTATATCTTAAAGAAGAGTTGTATATGATGCAACCAAAAGGTTTTGTCAATCCAAAAGGTGCTAACAAAGTGTGCAAGCTCCAGCGATCCATTTATGGACTGGTGCAAGCATCTCGGAGTTGGAATATATGCTTTGATAGTGTGATCAAAGCATATAGTTTTATACAGACTTGTGGTGAAGCCTGTATTTACAATAAAGTGAGTGGGAGCACTACATAATTTTTGATAAATATATGTGAATGCCATATTATTGATCGGAAATAATGTAGAATTTTCTAGAAAGCATAAAGGAGTGTTTGAAAGGAGTTTTTCAAACAAAGACCTCGGTAAAGCTGCTTACATATTGAGCATCAAGATCTATAGATATAGATCAAGATGCTTGATAAGTTTTTTCAATGAGTACATACCTTGACAAGATTTTGAAGGAGTTCAAAATAGATCAGTCAAAGAAGGAATTCTTGCCTGTGTTGCAAGGTGTGAAGTTGAGTAAAGACTCAAAACCCGACCACAGCAAAAAATAGAAAGAGAATGAAAAGTCATTCCCTATGCCTCAGTCATAGGTTCTATAAAGTATGCTATGTTGTGTACCAGACCTATTGTATACCTTAGCATGATTTTGGCAAGGGAGTACAATAGTGATCTAGGAGTAGATCACTGGACAACAGTCAAAATTATCCTTAGAGGACTAAGGAAATATTTCTCGATTATGGAGGTGATAAAAGAGTTCGTGGTAAAGAGTTACGTCGATAAAAGCTTTTGACACCGATCTAGATGACTCTAAGTCTCGATCTAGATACATATTGAAAGTGGGAGCAATTAGCTAGAGTAGCTCTGTGTAGAGTATTGTAGACATAGAAATTTGCAAAATACTTATGGATCTGAATGTTGCAGACCCGTAGACTAAACTTCTCTCACAAGCAAAACATGATCACTCTTTGGGTGTTAATCACGTAGCGATGTGAACTAGATCATTGACTCTAGTAAACCCTTTGGGTATTAGAAACATGAAGATGTGAACTAATCACATAACGATGTGAACTAGATTATTGACTCTAGTGCAAGTGGGAGACTGAAGGAAATATGCCCTAGAGGCAATAATAAAGTTGTTATTTATATTTCCTTATATCATGATAAATGTTTATTATTGATGCTAGAATTGTATTAACTGGAAACTTAGTACATGTGTGAATACATAAACAAACAGAGTGTCACTAGTATGCCTCTGCTTGACTAGCTCGTTAATCAAAGATGGTTAAGTTTCCTAACCATAGACATGAGTTGTCATTTGATGAATGGGATCACATCATTAGAGAATGATGTGATTGACTTGACCCATCCGTTAGCTTAGCACTATGATCGTTTAGTTTATTGCTATTGCTTTCTCCATAACTTATACATGTTCCTATGACTATGAGATTATGCAACTCCCGAATACCGGAGGAACACTTAGTGTGCTATCAAATGTCACAACGTAACTGGGTGACTATAAAGATGCTCTATAGGTGTCTCCGATGGTGTTTGTTGAGTTGGCATAGATTGAGATTAGAATTTGTCACTCCGATTGTCGGAGAGGTATCTATGGGCCCTCTCGGTAATGCACATCACTATAAGCCTTGCAAGCAATGTGACTAATGAGTTAGTTGCAGGATGATACATTAAGGAACGAGTAAAGAGACTTGTCGGTAACGAGATTGAACTAGGTATTTAGATACCGACGATCGAATCTCGGGCAAGTAAACATACCGATGACAAAGGGAACAATGTATGTTGTTATGAGGTTTGACCGATAAAGATCTTCGTAGAATATGTAGGAACTAATATGGGCATCCAGGTTCCGCTATTGGTTATTGAGCGGAGATGAGTCTCGGTCATGTCTACTAAAAGTGCAACTATCCCTAGGTGGTTTTGGTAATTCATAACAACATATAGCTCATTGACCTAATGCTATTTCAAGATTAATATCTCAGGAAAGCTCAATGATTGGCATGGCATGGATGAGAAAAGTGGACCCCTCAAAATGCTAAGGACAAAGGATTGGCTCAAGCTCAAAGCTCAAGACTCTACATTTTCTATTTTAGTGATCCAAGATCACATTGAGTCTATAGGAAAAGCCAATACTATCAAGGAGGGATGAGGTGTTGTTTAATGAGGCTCTTGCTCAAAATGCTTAGTAATATGCTCCAAAACCCTCAACTACTTTCTCACATCCACATATGACCTAAACCAAAAGTCAAACTCGTCCCCACCGATTCTTTCTACCCGGCGCCACCGAGTTTCAAATGTCATAGCCACTGCCACAAACCCTAGGCAAATCGGTCTCACCGATAGGGATCTCGGTCTCACCGAGATGGGATTGTAATCTCTCTGTTTCCCTTCATAACATTTCGGTCTTACCGAGATGAGTGATCGGTCCCACCGAGATTGCAATGTAAACTCTCTGTTTCCCTTCGTAATGTTTCGGTCTCACCGAAATGAGCGATCGGTCCCACCGAGTTTACCTGACCAACTCTCTGGTTAGCTTATTACCAAAATCGGTCTCACCGAGTTTGTGTAATCGGTCTCACCGAGATTACGTTATGCCCTAACCCTAATCATATCGGTCCTACCGAGTTGCATGTCGGTCCCACCGAAACCCTAACGGTCACTAGCTTTGCTGAATCAGTCCGACCGAGTTTAACTATTCGGTCCCACCGAGATTGGCAAGTTGTGTGTAATGGTTAGATTTTGTGTGGAGGCTATATATACCCCTCCACCACCTCTTCATTCATGGAGAGAGCCATCAGAACAAACCTACACTTCCAACTTACTTTTTCTGAGAGAGAACCACCTACACTTGTGTTGAGGCCAAGATATTCCATTCTTACCATATGAATCTTGATCTCTAGCCTTCCCCAAGTTGCTTTCCACTCAAATCTTCTTTCCACCAAATCCATATCCTGTGAGAGAGAGTTGAGTGTTGGGGAGACTATGTTTTGAAGCACAAGAGCAAGGAGTTCATCATCAACACACCATTTGTTACTTCTTGGAGAGTGGTGTCTCCTAGATTGGCTAGGTGTCACTTGGGAGCCTCCGACAAGATTGTGGAGTTGAACCAAGGAGTTTGTAAGGGCAAGGAGATCGCCTACTTCGTGAAGATCTACCGCTAGTGAGGCAAGTCCTTCGTGGGCGACGGCCATGGTGGGATAGACAAGGTTGCTTCTTCGTGGACCCTTCGTGGGTGGAGCCCTCCGTGGACTCACGCAACCGTTACCCTTCGTGGGTTGAAGTCTCCATCAACGTGGATGTATGATAGCACCACCTATTGGAACCACGACAAAAACATCCGTGTCTCCATTGCGTTTGAATCCTCCAAACCCTTCCCTTTACATTCTTGCAAGTTGCATGCTTTACTTTCCGCTGCTCATATACTCTTTGCATGCTTGCTTGAATTGTGTTAAGATTGCTTGACTTGTCCAAAGTTGCTAAAATCTGCCAAGAACTAAAATTGGGAAAAGGATAAGTTTTTATTTTGTCAAGTAGTCTAATGACCCCCCTCTAGACATACTTTTGATCCTACAAGTGGTATCAGAGCTTTGGTCTCCATTTGCTTTGATTTTCATAGCTTTTGGAAGTCATAGCCTTGGTTTCACAACCTAGGAGAGTATGGCGTCTAGCAAGGGAAATTACCACCGTAGAGGTCCTTACTTTGATGGTACTAATTTTGCTAGTTGGAAGCATAAGATGAAAATGCATATTCTTGGACATAACCCCGCCGTATGGGCTATTGTGTGTATTGGCTTGCAAGGTGAATTCTTTGATGGGAGAGAACCAAATCGTGAAGCTACCACGGAAGAGTTGAAGATGCTGCAATACAATGCTCAAGCTTGTGATATCCTCTTCAACGGATTGTGCCCCGAAGAATTCAACAAAATCAGCCGTCTTGAGAATGCAAAGGAAATTTGGGATACTTTGATTGATATGCACGAAGGTACCGACTCCGTCAAGGAATCCAAGTTGGATGTGCTTCAAAGTCAGCTTGACAAGTTCAAAATGAAGGATGGTGAAGGTGTCGCTGAAATGTACTCTAGGCTTGCTCTTATCACAAATGAGATCGCCGGCTTAGGAAGTGAAGAGATGACCGACAAATTCATCATCAAGAAGATCCTAAGAGCTTTGGACGGAAAATATGATACCGTATGCACATTGATTCAAATGATGCCCAATTACAAAGATCTCAAGCCAACGGAAGTCATTGGAAGAATTGTTGCTCATGAGATGTCACTCAAGGATAAGGAGGAGCTCCATAACAAGTCAAGTGGTGCTTACAAAGCCTCATGTGAAGCTCCCACATCATCAAGTGAGAAACAAACCTTCAATGAAGAATTGAGCCTAATGGTGAAGAACTTCAACAAGTTCTACAAGAGTAGAAGCAAAGAGAGAAGTTCCAAGTCAAGGTCCTACAATGACAAAAGATCTTCTAGTCGAGAGCGAAATTGCTACAATTGTGGAAGACCCGGACACTATTCCAATGAGTGTACGGCACCCTACAAAAGAAGAGAAGATTCTCCAAAAAGAAGAAGTAGAAGAGAAGAATCACCATCAAGAGAGAGAAGGAGTAGAGATGATCGTTATGAACGAAGAACATCCCGGAGAAGCAAAGATTCGGAAAGGAAGGACAAGTCATCAAGGAGCTACACAAAACGAAGACATCAAGCTCATGTTGGTGAATGGGTATCCGGCTCCGACTCCGACAATCACTCCGAGAGAAGCTATCACTCCGACTCCGAATATACTCAAGATGAAGGTGTTGCCGGTCTAGCACTTGTGTCAACCAACTCCTACGACATATTTGATTCACCAAATGAAGGACTTGGAAGATGCTTCATGGCTAAAGGCCCAAAGGTATCACACCCCGAGTATGTTGATTTCAATAGTGATGAAGATGACTTGTTAGGTGATGATGATTTACTTGTTGACAACTCTAGTGATGAATACTATGATGAAACGTCAATTAATCATGCTAATCAAGATAAAACGAATGACAATGATAAGGAGAAGATTGAGTTTCTAACTAAAGAACTAAACACTCTTAAGTTAGCTCATGAAACTATCTTAGGAGATCATCGAGAACTTTTAAGGACTCATGAGAAATTACGTTTTGAAAAGCTCAACCTTGAGCAAGAGCATGAGTTCTTAAAGGCAATCAATGATGATCTTCGCAAGAAAAGTTCTTCTTACATTGCCAAGCGTTTACTCTTATCCACTTACATGCCTCAAGTCAAGTCTAGTAACAAGAACAAGAAAGATTCTTCCTCTAGTAGTAACAATAATCATGCTAAATCTAATGTTGTTGCTTCTAGTAGTTCTCTTGATTCCACTAATGATTCTCTTAGCCAAGTTACACTTGAGCAAGAAAATAGCTTATTGAAGGGAATTATAGAGAAAGGTGTTTACAAGAGCCTTGCCGGGAGTAAGCAATTCGAGGAAATTGTACGCAAGCAAGGAAGGCACCGGAAGAACCAAGGTGTTGGTTTTGAACGAAAGTTCAATGCCAATGGAGTTGAGTGGGAAGAAGATCAATACCCCAAGACGAAGTTTGTTCCTCAACAAGAGAAGTATGATCCTACTTCCTTCAAAGGGACACAAGCTCAAGATGATCTTCCACCACAAGACCACAAGCAAAAAGGCAAGGATAAGCTTCAAGAGGAAATTGATGCATTTGAAGAAGCACCCAAGGCCTTGGTCAAGTGGGTTCCCAAGACTACATCAAGTTCTACTTCATCAAGTACGACTACAACTCCAAGGATTCCCATCAAGATGATGTGGATCCCGAAGAAGAAGAACTAGAGAGTTCTTGAGGGTGACTCCGCCAACATACTTCACTCTTATCATTTTGGCAAGAACAAGTGCAATCAACTTCCACATCTTGCACTAGTTCAAGGAGTCACAAACCCTCTTGTTGGTAAGACAAGGGACAAGGTAACCTAATGCTTTCATAGACATCATCTTGTGTGTGCATCACTCTATGTCTATGGATATCCTTGTTTGTTCCTTGTGGGACTAACCCGTGTAGGTATTGAAAGTGCAACTCACTCCAAAGGATTGCTCCAAATGATCTACATCAACATTGAGCATCCACATCTTCAACACCTACATGAAGTCATCATCGACAAAACCCAAGGTTAGTTCATCCCTCTTAGGGGGGATCTCACATCTAGGGGGAGCTTTACTCTAAAATTGAGCTAAAGCAACTCTAATGGTGTGAACACAACAACGCTTTATGTAAAAATGGTAACCCCATTTGTGCTTAAAACGATGAGTATGACCTATGATCAAATGTTCTCATTTGACTCCTAAGTCAATATACTCATATATAGATGACCTAGTCATCGCCAATTACTTGATAGATGCTAGAATTGGTTGTGCATGCTTTGCCACATATTTCATTTGCCATTTTATTGTGTGAGCATGTTGGTTGCATAATTTACTCATTCGAGGACATCCACTTGTTGTTTTGATTGTTTGGTTCCTTTTTCTTTTGCCAAGTGGATGGACAAGAATGCCTAAGAACCTTCTCTAGCTATCTATGCTTTTCTCGTCTCAAACTCTATTCATGCTACATCACAAAGTTTGATCAAGTCAGATTCGAACCACTCTGTGTGAGGAGCACTCGGAGTCCCCGATTCGTCATAGACTTAAAAATCCAAAATTTCTTTGTGCATTTCGGGCTAACCGATTCACCCATTTCGGTCATATCGGGATCACTAAGTCGATCTAGGTTTTCAATCTCGGTGCAACCGATTTGAACTTTTCGGTCACACCAAGTTTCAGTAACTGCTTGCAGTTATGAATCTCGGTGCCACCGAGTTGTTCCACTCGGTCACACCGACAGAGTCAGGCTATATATATCCGCGGCCCAAAATTTGGAAAAATTTCCGAACCTCTTCGCCCGCGCTCAGCCTGCTCTGCCTCCCCGGGTCTCCGGATCGTCCTCCTCATCGCCAGCTGCCTCCCGCCGCTGGTCTCCGCCGCCGTCAACGGGAATCATCTTCGTCGTTGCCGCCGTAGCAAGTCCATTGCCGCATGACGGTATGGACTTGATCCTTGTGCTATTCCCCCCTCCGATTCTTAGCACATTGTTTTTCCATGTATCTTGCCATGATTGAGATCACTCTATCCAGCGAAATCACTCCGTAGTTAGTCGTGGATTGAAAATTTAGGGTTAGGTTTCCACCGAAACCATCTCGGACCGACCGAGTTGTTGAAATCGGTTCCACCGATTTGGCTAAGGCCATTGCACATGTGATTCTCGGTCTGACCGAGAATTGCAAATCGGTGTGACCGAGTTCAATACTTTGTGAAACCCTAGCAGTCTCGGTGCCACCGAACTGTGACTCGGTCTGACCGAGTTCACTAGTTTAGGTTCCAAAAGCTGCTTCGGTATCACCGAGTATGCAAATCGGTAGATCCAAAATGCTTTCTGTGGAAAACTAAAACTAAGTTTTTAACTCATTATTTTGCAAAAACCTCTATACTTTGTGATGCTCATCCAATCTATCCCATCTATAATCTATTCACAGGGTCTGCTGTCAGTGTTTGCATCATGTCAGATCAGAGTGACAGTCAGAACAAGTCTGAGGAGCAAGTGAACATGAGTGAGGGCACTAGTCCCTCTAGCAGCTTTGATGAAGGAAGCAGGAGTACACCCAGCAACTTGCCTAAGGCAGCCACCAGGACCAGAAAGAAGAAAACCTCAGATTCTGAGGATGAGGACTATGTGGCTGTTGAGGAAGAGACCGCCTCAAAGAGGAAAGTTCTGATAAAGGAATATGGCACAGCTGCTGCCACTAAGCCAGGAATGAAGCAAAAGGTTCCTGCCAAGAGAGTTCCCATGTCAAAGGCCAGAACATCCACTCAAGAGACTTTGGGATCTGCACCCAAAGAATAGGTTGTGGTAGAAAAGAAAAGGAAGGAAAGGGTCAAGAAGACCACTTCCAGAGTGCTTGGGAGATCTTCAATAATGAAAGATTCTGAAGAAGAGGAAGAGGAAGAGGATGCAGCACCAGCACCCAAAGCTCAAAAGCTTATGGGAGATGCTATAAGGGTAGGGGCTGCTCCATCTAAGCCCAAGACTGCTCCTAAGACTGCTGCTCCAGCTCCAAGCCAAAACCCAAGAGGAGCACCAGGAACATCCCTGCTGAGGAGAAGAACAAGGCCCCAGTGCCTCAAGCTGCTGAAGAAGATGATGATTCTGTTGTTTTGAGGAAGTTGAAGCTCAAAATTCCAGATCACAATGATGCTCACCCGGTTGCAGAGAACATGAAAATCAGAAAGGATTCAGGTTTAAGGCTATGGAGAGAGTCTGATCCATCTTCCACCAGGAGAAGGACTGCTGTGCACTACAGGTTCCATACAAAGGAACATCAGGAATTCTATGAGACTATCTTACTTGACAAGAAGCCCATAGTGTGTGACATGAGATGGGTTGATTGGAAATTCATTGAGGAAAATGAAGATCACTTCCCTGATGTATATGATAGCTTCAAGTCATGTGGAGTCGATGAGTTTGCGGCTCAGAAGCTCACAAAGTGGAATGATGAGCTCATTATGCAGTTCTACTCCACAGCTCACTTCTACCCAGATGGAAGGATTGTCTGGATGTCTGAAGGTACTAGGTACCAGTCAACGGTTGCAGAATGGGCAAAATTGATCAATGCTCCTGAGGAGAGTGAAGATGACTTGGATGTCTATGCCAAGAAGAAGAAGGATCACAACACCATGGCACATATGTACAAAGAGATCCCAGATGCTGCTCTTGAGACACACAAGTTTGGATCAGTACATTACCTTTTGTCAAGCTTGCCAACAATCAACTGGATCCTTAGGCACACTCTCTTTCCAAAGTCAGGTGATCACAAGATGATCAGAGGCCATGCAATTAACTTGATTCACATATTTGATGTTCCTCAAAAGTTTAAGGTCATGAGCCTAATTGTGGAAACCATTAAGAGAACAGCTGCAGATCAGAAGAGAAGTTGTGGGTATGCCCCACAGATCCAGGAGCTAATCAACTCCAAGATGGGCACTGGCACATATCTCCTGGAGAAGGAACACATGCCCATCTACATAGACTTTGAGGACAACACTGTGGTGATGGATGAAAATGAACCATCTTCTATGCAAGCACAAGCCAAGAGGGAGAAGGCAAGGGTTGAAAAGGCTCCAAAGATGCCAACCACTGAAGAGGCATCTCAGTATCTTCCGAAGAGCAAGCAAGATCATCTTGGCTACTTGATTGCCTCCACTCTGAGGATTGAGAAGGGATTGGCTGCCCTAACTCAAAACCAGGAGAGCTTGGAGAGGATCATGGAGCAGAAGTTCTATGACTTAGATGTGAAGGTCATTGAGATCCAGTCAGTTGTTGAGCAACTTCAGGATGAAGTGCAGGATAAGAAGGGCAAGTCTACCAATGATGCTTTTGCTAGAGTGCCCAGAGGACAGAGATCTGCTGCAGTGCCTGTCACAGACACCAGAGCAACTTCATATGCACCAGCTACAGCTTCAGTGCCACCAGCTCCAGCACCCACTCCACCAGCTCCATCTACATCAACTGATGCCTTCGTCTTTGGCGTGTTATCTACACCACCACCTAAAGACCAAGCCTGAGAGTCGATCTAGCACTATGCATTTTTATGAACTTTTTGGTAACTTGTTGCCAAAGGGGGAGAAAATGTATAGATCATAGGCTTTGAGAGAGTGTGTTGCTTTTTATTCTCTCTTATTGTTTGGTGGTTAAACTTTGTTTATTTTCTTGGTTGCGATACTTTATGCTTTTGCGTGATACTTGGATGATCATGTGTTTGATCATATGCTACCTTAATGCTTGTTGGATGAAATTATCTTTTTATATCCCCATATATGATCATTCACTTTGCTTGGTGATGAGTGCATGTATTTCATTATTATCATTTTGAGCGCTCCACCAAGATGTATGTGACGTGGAAGAGTAACCCATGTTCCTAACTCATTGTGCATTTGTAGTCCAAAGCAAATCTTAAACTATGCACAAATTTAGGGGGAGCTCTTGCTTTTCAGATACTTCTCAAAGCGACAATGTTTTCACTCTTATTATCATTTGTCGAAGCTTTGATCTATATGTTGTCATCAATTACCAAAAAGGGGGAGATTTAAAGTGCAACTATCCCTAGGTGATTTTGGCAATTCATAACAACATATAGCTCATTGAGCTAATGCTATTTCAAGATTAATATCTCAGGAAAGCTCAATGATTGGCATGGCATGGATGAGAAAAGTGGACCCCTCAAAATGCTAAGGACAAAGGATTGGCTCAAGCTCAAAGCTCAAGACTCTACATTTTCTATTTTAGTGATCCAAGATCACATTGAGTCTATAGGAAAAGCCAATACTATCAGGGAGGGATGAGGTGTTGCTTAATGAGGCTCTTGCTCAAAATTCTTAGTAATATGCTCCAAAACCCTCAACTACTTTCTCACATCCACATATGACCTAAACCAAAAGTCAAACTCGGCCCCATCGATTCTTTCTATCCGGCGCCACCAAGTTTCAAATGTAATAGCCAGTGGCACAAACCCTAGGCAAATCGGTCTCGCCGATAGGGATCTCGGTCTCATCGAGATGGGATTGTAATCTCTCTGTTCTTTGTAACATTTCGGTCGTACCGAGATGAGTGATCGATCCCACCGAGATTGCAATGTAAACTCTCTGTTTTCCCTTCGTAACGTTTCGGTCTCACCGAAATGAGCGATCGGTCCCACCAATTTTACCTGACCAACTCTTTGGTTAGATTATTACCAAAATCGGTCTCACCGAGTTTGTGTAATCGGTCTCACCGAGATTATGTTATGCCCTAACCCTAATCATATCGGTCCTACCGAGTTGCATGTCAGTCCCACCGAAAACCCTAATGGTCACTAGCTTTGCTGAATCGGTACGACCGAGTTTAACTATTCGGTCCCACCGAGATTGGCAAGTTGTGTGTAACTGTTAGATTTCGCGTGGAGGCTATATATACCCCTCCACCACCTCTTCATTCGTGGAGGGATCCATCGGAATAAACCTACACTTCCAACTTACTTTTTCTAAGAGAGAACCACCTACACTTGTGTTGAGGCCAAGATATTCCATTCTTACCATATGAATCTTGATCTCTAGCCTTCCCCAAGTTGCTTTCCATTCAAATCCTCTTTCCACCAAATCCATATCCTGTGAGAGAGAGTTGAGTGTTGGGGAGACTATCTTTTGAAGCACAAGAGCAAGGAGTTCATCATCAACACACCATTTGTTACTTCTTGGAGAGTGGTGTCTCCTAGATTGGCTAGGTGTCACTTGGGAGCCTGTGACAATATTGTGGAGTTGAACCAACGAGTTTGTAAGGGCAAGGAGATCGCCTACTTCGTGAAGATCTACCGCTAGTGAGGCAAGTCCTTTGTGGGTGACGGCCATGGTGGGATAGACAAGGTTGCTTCTTCGTGGACCCTTCGTGGGTGGAGCCCTCTGTGGACTCGCGCAACCGTTACCCTTCGTGGGTTGAAGTCTCCCTCAACGTGGATGTACGATAGCACCACCTATCGTAACCATGACAAAAACATCCGTGTCTCCATTGCGTTTGAATCCTCCAAACCCTTCCCTTTACATTCTTGCAAGTTGCATGCTTTACTTTCCGCTGCTCATATACTCTTTGCATGCTTGCTTGAATTGTGTTAAGATTGCTTGACTTGTCCAAAGTAGCTAAAATCTGCCAAGAACTAAAATTGGGAAAAGGACAAGTTTTTATTTGGTCAAGTAGTCTAATCACCCCCCTCTAGACATACTTTCGATCCTACATCTACATAGTTCTCGAACCCATAGTGTCCGCACGCTTAACATTCGATGACGATCGGTATTATGAGTTTATGTGTTTTGATGTACCGAAGGTAGTTCGAAGTCCCGGATGTGATCACGGACATGACGAGGAATCTCGAAATGGTCGAGATATAAAGATCGATATATTGGAAGGCTATGTTTGGACATCGGAATGGTTCCGGATGAGTTCAGGCATTTACCGGAGTACCGGGGTTACCGGAACCCCCCGGGGAGTCAATGGGCCTTATTGGGCCTTAGTGGGAGAGAGGAGGAGGCGGTCAGGTGGAGGGCACCCCCCCAAGCCCAATCCGAATTGGGTGGGGGGCCGGCCCCCCATTCCTTCCCTCTCTCTCCCTCTTCCTTCTTCTCCTACTCCTACTAGGAAGGTGGGAAACCTACTCCTACTGGGAGTAGGACTCCCCCCCTTGGGCGCGCCATGAGAGGGCCGGCCCTCTCCTCCTACACTCCTTTATATACGGGGGAGGGGGGCACCCCATAGACACACAAGTTGACAATTTTCTTATCTGTGTGCGGTGCCCCCCTCCAAAGATTTCCACCTCGGTAATATCGTTGTAGTGCTTAGGCGAAGCCCTACGTCGGTAACTTCATCATCACCGTCATCACGCCGTCGTGCTGACGAAACTCTCCCTTGGCCTCAGCTGGATCAAGAGTACGAGGGACGTCACCAAGCTGAACATGTGTAGATCGCGGAGGTGCCATGCATTCGGTACTTGGATCGGTTGGATCGCGAAGACGTTCGACTACATCAACCGCGTTACTAAACGCTTCCGCTTTCAGTTTATGAGGGTACATGGACACACTCTCCCTGCTCGTTGCTATGCATCACCTAGATGGATCTTGCGTGTGCGTAGGCAATTTTTTTAAAATACTACATTCCCCAACAAAATCATCGTCATCATCATCACCAACAACTCTCCCATCTTGGGGAGGGCAATCTTCATCAACATCTCCAACAACACCATCTCCTCTCAAACCCTAGTTCATCTCTTATGTTCAATCTTTGTACCGAAACTATAGATTGGTGCTTGTGGGTGACTACTAGTGTTGATTACATCTTGTAGTTGATTACTATATGGTTTATTTGGCGGAAGATTATATGTTCAGATCCATTATGCTAGTTAATACCCCTCTAATCTTGAGCATGTTTATCACTTGTGAGTAGTTACTTTCATTCTTGAGGTCATGGGAGAAATCATGTTGCAAGTAATCATGTGAACTTGATATGTGTTCAATATTTTGATAGTATGTATGTTGTGATTCCCTTAGTGGTGTCATGTGAACGTCGACTACATGACACTTCACCGTATTTGGGCCTAAGGGAATGCATTGTGGAGTAGTTATTAGATGATGGGTTGCGAGAGTGAGAGAAGCTTAAACCCTAGTTTATGCGCTATTCCGTAAGGGACCGATTAGATCCAAAAGTTTAGTGATATGGTTAGGATTTATCCTTAATACTTTTCTCATAGTTGTGGATGCTTGCGAGGGGGTTAATCATATGTAGGAGGTTTGTCAAGTAAGAACAAAACCTAAGCACCAGTCCACCCACATATCAAATTATCAAAGTAGCAAACACAAATTGAATCATCATTATGAAAGTGACTAGATGAAATTCCCGTGTACCCTCAAGAACGCTTTGCTTACTATAATAGATCGTTTTGGCCTGTCCTTTGCCTCAAAAGGATTGGGCTACCTTGCTGCACTTTTGTTACTATTATAATTACTTGCCCGTTACAAAATATCTTGCTATCAAACTACTCTATTACTTACAATTTCAGCACTTGTAGATACTACCTTGCTGAAAACCACTTGTCATTTCCTTCTGCTCGTTGTTGGGTTCGACACTTACTTATCAAAAAGAGCTACAATTGATCCCTATACTTGTGGGTCATCATGCTGCTCCACGTTCAGCGACGTCTCCAGCTCGTCTCCAGCTCAAACGCCCTCTGCCGCTCCAGACGACCCCTCTCTAAGCGGCCGGACTGCTCATAGATCTCCTGATTCCTCGCCTCTGTGTCGGCGTGTGCTGCGGCCACGGCTGCGGTAAGGATCTTTGCATGCTCTACGAGGCACTCCTCCTCCTCCCGCAGGAACTCGATGTAGTGCGCAAGGTCGCTGAAGCACGTGCGGGCCTGCACCTCCGCCTCCCTCCTTTAGGCGGTGATGGCCGAGCGGGTGATGATCCCGGCGGTCGATGGTGGGCTGGCGGCCACGGCGACCGACGATGGGGTGGCGGCCACGACTACCACCTCCCGCCTTTGGGCCGCGCTGGCGGAGTGGGTGATGGCCACGGTGGCCGGCAGTGGGGTGGCAGCCACGACGGCCACCTCCCGCATTCGGGCCGCGATGGTAGAGCGGGCGATGGCCCTGGCTTTCGATGATGGTGTGGCGGCAACGGCGGCCGGCAACACGTGCCGACGGGCAGCGACGGCAGAGCGTGTGGTGGGTGTTTCGCTCACACCCAACAAGGACACCACGCTGATACGTCTCCGTCATATCTACTTTTCCAAACACTTTTGCCCTTGTTTTGGACTCTAACTTGCATGATTTGAATGGAACTAACCCGGACTGACGCTATTTTCAGCAGAATTGCCATGGTGTTATTTTTGTGTAGAAATAAAAGTTCTCAGAATGACCTGAAAATCAACGGAGATTATTTTTGGAATATATAAATAGTACTGGAAGAAGAATCCATGTCATGGGGGCCACACCTATCCATGAGGGTGGGGGCGCGCCCCCTGCCTCGTGGGCCCCCTGACGCTCCATCGACCTCAACTCCAACTCCATATATTCACTTTCAGGGAGAAAAAACAAAGAGAAGGATCCATCGCGTTTTACGATATGGAGCCGCCGCCAAGCCCTAATCTCTCTTGGGAGGGCTGACCTGGAGTCTGTTCGGGGCTCCGGAGAGGGGAATCCGTCGCCATCGTCATCATCAACCTTCCTCTATCACCAATTTCATGATGCTCACCGCCGTGCGTGAGTAATTCCATCGTAGGCTTGCTGGACGGTGATGGGTTGGATGAGATTTATTATGTAATCGAGTTAGTTTTGTTAGGATTTGATCCCTAGTATCCACTATGTTCTGAGATTGATGTTGATATGACTTTGCTATGCTTAATGCTTGTCACTAGGGCCCGAGTGCCATGATTTCAGATCAGAACCTATTATGTTTTCATGAATATATGTGAGTTCTTGATCCTATCTTGCAAGTCTATAGTCACCTATTATGTGTTATGATCCGTTAACCCCGAAGTGACAATAATCGGGACCAATACCGGTGATGACTGTAGTTTGAGGAGTTCATGTATTCACTATGTGTTAATGCTTTGGTCCGGTACTCTATTAAAAGGAGGCCTTAATATCCCTTAATTTCCAATAGGACCCGGCTGCCACGGGAGGGTAGGACAAAAGATGTCATGCAAGTTCTTTTCCATAAGCACGTATGACTATATTCAGAATACATGCCTACATTACATTGATGAACTAGAGCTAGTTCTGTGTCACCCTACGTTATAACTGTTGCATGATCAATCGCATCCGACATAATTATCCATCACTGATCCAGTGCCTACGAGCTTTTCATATATTGTTCTTCGCTTATTTACTTTTCCGTTGCTACTGTTACAATCACTATAAAACCAAAAATATTACTTTTGCTATCGTTACCACTACTATCATATTACTTTGCTACTAAATACCTTGCTGCAGATATTAAGTTATCCAGGTGTGGTTGAATTGACAACTCAGCTGCTAATACTTGAGAATATTCTTTGGCTCCCCTTGTGTCGAATCAATAAATTTGGGTTGAATACTCTACCCTCGAAAACTGTTGCGATCCCCTATACTTATGGGTTATCAAGACTATTTTCTGGCGCCGTTGCCGGGGAGCATAGCTCTATTCTTTGAGTCACTTGGGATTTATATCTGCTTATCACTATGAAGAACTTGAAAGATCAAAGAACCAAGATTTTTCCCTCAACTACAAGGGGAGGTAAGGAACTTCCATCTAGCTCTGCACTTGATTCACCTTCTGTTTTGAGTAAACTTGTGACACCTACACATGCTATTGATTCTGATAGGTCGCATGTTATTGATGATTCCACTTCTACTTTGCATGATACTTATGATGAAAATACTTCTATGCTTGATACTACGGTGCCACTAGGTGAATTTCTTGATGAACAACTTGCTAGGGCTAGAGAGAATGAAATTATTGAAACTGATAATATTGATGAAAGTGATGATGAAGATTCTCCCCCTGGGTATGAATTGCCTGTTGTGCCCGAGGGTTATGTTATGGATGAAGAAACTGCTAGAGACTTCTTAGTTTGCAATGATAGATCTGATCTTAAGAAATTATTAGTTAAGCTTAAAGAAAAGTCTTTGAATGCTAGAATGAAATATGACCCTGCTTTTGCTACTTCACCTATCTTTATTACTGATAAGGATTGTGATTTCTCTGTCAATCCTGAGATAATTACTTTGGTTGAATCTGATCCTTTCTATGACTATGAATCTGAAACTGTTGTGGCACATCTTAGTAAATTAAATGATATAGCCACCCTATTCACTAATGATGAGAAAACTCACTATTATTATATCCTTAAGTTATTTCCGTTCTCATTAAAAGGTGATGCTAAAACATGGTTTAATTCTCTTGATCATGGTTGTGTGCGTAGTCCCCATGATATGATTTATTACTTCTCTGCTAAATATTTCCCCGCTCATAAGAAACAAGCTGCCTTAAGGGAAATATATAATTTTGTGCAAATTGAATAAGAGAGTCTCCCACAAGCTTGGGGGAGGCTTCTCCGATTACTTAATGCTTTGCCTGATCATCCTCTCAAGAAAAATGAAATATTTGATATCTTTTATAATGGACTAACCGATACTTCCAGAGACTACCTGGATAGTTGTGCTAGTTGTGTTTTTAGGGAAGGAACTGTTGATCAAGCTGAATTGCTATTGAATAATATGTTGACTAATGAAAATAATTGGACACTTCCTGAACCAACTCCTAAGCCAACTCCTAAGAAAAGGGGTATTCTATTTCTCAGTCCTGAAGATATGCAAGAGGCAAAGAAATCTATGAAAGAAAAATGTGTTAAAGCAGAAGATGTTAAGAATTTACCACCTATTGAAGAAATACATGGTCTTGATAACCCGACACATGTAGTAAAGGTAAATTCTCTCTATAGATTTGATAAATGTGAAATCCCATGTACTAAGTTTGCTAGCCAATGCTTGGATGAGTTTGATGACTTTATGGTTAGGCGAGAAGACTTCAATGCTTATGTTGGTAGATAATTGAAACGTAATGCTTATATGATTGAACACTTGAGTGATTATATGTCTTAAAGGTGAACTTAAACTTATTAGTAAACATGCTTCTATGGTTACCACTCAAGTAGAACAAGTACTTAAAGCTCAGAATGATTTGCTCAATGAATTAAATAATAATAAAATGATAGTGTTGTTAGAGTTATGACTAGAGGGGGTAAAAGGACTTAGGAACCTTTGTATCCTGAGAACCAATGTTGATGCACCTAGTTATTCTAAGAAGAAGAAGAAGAAGAAGAAGAAAAATGATAGGACTTTGCATGCTTCTAGTGAACTTGTTGTTGACACACCTGAGAATCCCAATGATATTTCTATTTCTGATGCCGAAACACAATATGGTAATGAACATGGACCTAGTGATAATGTTAATGATGATGTTCATGTTGACGCTCAACCTAGCAATGACAATGATGTAGAGATTGAACCTGCTGTTGATCTTGATAACCCACAATCAAAGAATCAACATTATGATAAGAGAGACTTTGTTGCTAGGAATCACGGTAAAGAAAGAGAACCATGGGTTCAGAAACCCATGCCCTTTCCTCCTAAACCATCTAAGAAAAAGGATGATGAGGATTTTGAGCGCTTTGCTGAAATGATTAGACCTATCTTTTTGCGTATGCGTTTGACTGATATGCTTAAAATGAACCCTTATGCTAAATACATGAAAGATATTATTACTAATAAAAGAAAGATAATGGAAGCTGAAATTTCCACCATGCTTGCTAATTACACTTTTAGGGTGGAATACCAAAGAAACTTGGAGATCCAAGAGTACCAACTATACCTTGCTCCATTAAAAGAAACTATGTTAAAACTGCTTTATGTGATCTTGGAACCGGTGTTAGTGTTATGCCTCTCTTTATATCGTAGACTTGATTTGAATAAGTTGACACCTACTGAAATATCTTTGCAAATGGCCAATAAATCAACTGATATACCTGTCGATATTTGTGAGGATGTGCCTGTTGTGGTTGCAAACATTACTATTTTAACGGACTTTGTTATTCTTGATATTCCCGAGGACGATAGTATGTCGACTATCGTTGGTAGACCCTTTTGAATACTGCAGGGGCTGTTATTGATTGCAACAAAGGCAATGTCACTTTTCATGTTAAAATGGTAATGAGCATACGGTACACTTTCCGAGGAAACAACCTCAAGTCCACAGTATCAATTCTATTGGAAAAATTTCAACTATTACTATTGGAGGTTTTGAATTTCCTCTACCTACTGTCAAGAAGAAAAATGATATTCTTATTGTTGGCGACGTGCATATCCCCATTGAGGTAACTTAGTGTTATTCAAAAATTCTCCACATGTTATTTGAAATGAGTTTGTTAACAAGACCTGATCAACCTTGTTAGTGGATTCCTTTTGATGAGCATGAGATGGATGAAGTTAGAAAACACAACTCTCTGTACCCTCTTTTCACTTTCTGTTATTTATATTAAATAAAGCAAAAATAGTATTTTCTGTCTGTTTTCTGAATTATCCATGCAATAAAAAAATATTCTGAAAATAAAAGTTCTCCAAATGCCCTGAAAATGGAATATGATTTTTTTAAGAATATTTGATAATATCTGGCACTGAGAACATAGCAGGGGGAGCAGCCACGTGCCCATGAGGGTGGAGGGCGCGCCCCTACCTCATGGACCCCACGTGGGTCCCCTCCACTTATTCCAGCCACCACACACTCCTTCTTCCTCCCAAAAAAATCACTAGCCAGCTCAAACCCGAGTTCTTGCTCATCTTGTTGCCATTTTTGATCTCCTTGCTCAAAGCTCCTCTCACAAAACTGCATTGGGGGATTGTTCTTTGGTTTGTGACTCCTCGAATGGTCTAATTAATTTTTGTTCTAGTGCTTTATTTATTGCAAATTTTTGCTGCTTAGGTGACCCTGTTCTTGAGCTTGCATGTCAAATTTATGTGGTCAAAAGTAGTTTTAATGCATGATATAGCTTCTAGGCACTTGTAGGTGTAGTTGCTATCAATTTTGTTGAGTTTGGTTCACTTTTATTTTTGAGTTACTAAAAATTTCAGAAATTTTTCAGAGGAAGAAGTATGTTTAGGAAAATGTACCAAGGTGGTTCCTCAAGGAAGCAAGGACCCAGGCCCGCAATACGCGAGCCGGACAATGAACTACCAAGGGACGCTCAAGTGCGGACTTGTGAATGGCCGTCAGAGGACTTCATGGTTCGAGCAGGAATCAAGGAGGAATTTGACGCATATGTGCGTAATGCTGATCTTGAGAGCTTTGAGGTAGATAAGTGCCGTCAGTAGTACTACCTCACTAATTCCTTTGTGAGAAGGTTTGAATTTACATCATCACGCAATTCTCAAACTGTCCTGTTTGATCTTTATGATAAATCTTATACCATGGACTTAGAAGATTTTAATACTGCTTGTAAACTCCCACAGTGGGGTAATGTTAGTGAACCTCGTAAATCTAAATACAAGGATTTTCTTGCTAGTATCTGTCGGCGTTCTGGGAACGGGGGTCCCCAGACTTGCCTGCCTGCGGCCTGCGGCGTGGCTCAAGCGGGGGCCCAGAGCGACCCATCTTCATCAGCTCAAGCTCAAAGACCCTCGCAAGGGGCCAAGCCTCGCGGGGCGGACGACAAGAAGCTTCCTCAGAGGCAGCCTCATCAGGCAGGCTCGCGAGGAGGCGGAGAGATCAAGGCAGGGGTACCTCGTGAGGAACCCGTGACGCAAGCCATGACGATCGAGACCAGGCGAGCGCCGGCCTGTGCAGTGTCCTTGTTTCCCCTTTGGTGCAAAGGGGGCAAGCACAGGCCAAGGCATCAGGCAAAGGTTACCATTCTGGTGCAACGAGACCAAGACCAGCCGAATGGCAGGACGGAGGTCACCATGGAGCCCAAGACGGCGTCATCGTCAGTGCCTTTGCCAGCCGAAGACCACCTTTGGTCAGGATAACTTGTACTACATGTTCCCCTTCGAAATGGCCAATTGTTGGCGCCCTTCCCGATCATTATTTGGGGAGAGGCCCAGGGCCTCTATAAATAGAGCTAGCCACCACAGAGTAGGGGGAGACCCCCGGAGACCCCCGGAGATATCTGGTAGAACCCCAGCAGAGAGAGAGAGAGGCGACTGAACTCACCCTAGCAGTTCATTGCACCAGCTTAAGAACACCTCTCGCGAGGCTGTTCTTCCCTTGTACTGTCCATCATCAGCCCCAGAGGCAATCCACCACACCACACACTGGAGTAGGGTATTACACCACAACGGTGGCCCGAACCAGTATAAACATTGTGTCTCTTGTGTTGTTCATCATTTTCATCTTAGTTCACACGAGAGGATCGGACGTAGATCGGTAAGGGAGAGATCTCCGCGCGCACCCTAGTGTTCGAACCTCAAGGATCTGCCGGAACCCAAAACCCAACATTTGGCGCGCCAGGTAGGGGTGCACCGGAATCTTCCTTCCGCTGTTCGCGTGTGATCTTCCGTCGTGTCCATGGCTGACGCTCGTCGGGCTCGCGCCGAGCGCCGAGCTGCTCACGCCGCTCGGGTCGCCCAAACAGCGCCCGTCGGTGGCCCCCCTCATCGTTCCCTGTCGCCTGCCACCAACGCCGCCACCGGCCCAGCGAGGAACGAGTAGCAAGCCTCGTCCCAGCACCCCTTGGTGCGGCGGGATGGCCGCACCGCCACCACGACGCTGACTCCAGCTGGCTCGTCATCCCACGCCCGTCGCGCACCCATGGATGCGCGTGCCTCACTGCTCTTGGCGTGGGAGCTCCTGCACTATCGCCCCGTCGACGACCTCTACGAGGACTGGCTCGCCCGCATCACCGAGCTCGTCAGTGCCGCAGGGGGCTCCCCCTTGCGGTCCCTCTCGCTGCCTCGCCCTCCGTCCCGTGCAGGGGGAAAGGATCAGGAGGGGCCTCCGCGACCACCTCCCCAAGAAGGTGCCTTGGCTCCAAGGCGAGACCCTCCACGTCCGGCACCAGCGCAGCAAGAAGGGAGCTGCCAAGAGATCAGCACCAGCAAAACCCCGCGCTTCTCCTAGTGGCGGCGCGTGGTGACCCGCAAGAACGAGTCCAGCACCAGCAAAGGGCGCCGGTGGCCACGGCGGGCTACCTCGCCTTCACCCCCGAGCTGCGCGGCGTCACATGGCCAGGCAAGTTCAAGCCTGACCTCCCTCCCCGCTACGATGGCACAGCGGACCCCGCGGAGTTCCTGTAGCTCTACGAGCTAGGCATCGTAGCCGTCAACGGAGACGAGAAGGTCATGGCGAATTGGTTCCCCATGGCGCTCAAGGACGGCGCCCGCACCTGGCTCCTGAACCTGGCGCCCGGCACGATCTCCTCCTGGAGCGAGATGCGCACCCGCTTCATCGCCAACGTCCAGGGCACTCGCGACCGGCCCCCGGCCATGAGCGACCTGCGCCGCATCAAGCAACAGCCAGGAGAAACCCTGCAGAAGTACATCTAGCGCTTCAACTACGCTCGCCTCAAGATCCCCAAGGTGACTGAAGAATCCATCATCTCAGCCTTCTCCAACGGCGTGCGCGACGTCAAGATGAAGGAAGAGCTAGCAATCCATGAAGACCTATGCACATCCCTAGAGCTGTTCAACTTGGCGACCAAGTGCGCCAGGGCTGAGGAAGGGCGTCTCTCCCTTCTCGAGCTCCCGGCAGCCAACCCGGAAGAAAAGAAGCTCAAGGCCAAGGACGTGAAGCGCAAGGGGGCTGCCGTGCTAGCAGCAGAACCAGACACCAAGCGAGGCAGGGATCAGCCTGAGTCATCCAAGGGCGGACGGTACTGCGTGTACCACGACCTCCACACCCACAACACCAATGAATGTCAAGAGCTCAAAGATGTGCGAGATGGGCGAACCGGCCGACGCTAGAGCGCAACGATAAGGGCTATGGCCGAGGAGGAGGAAGAGGCGGTGGACGATGGGAAGACCGTGGCCTTTGCCAGGGATGGCGTGACCACCCTCGCGAGGACCACTGGCAGGACCAGCCTCGCCAGGGAGGCTGGAGGGACCAGCCTCGTAAGGACCGTCCCCATGGCAACGCAGGCCTCCCTCCTCTGCCGCCTCCACCAAGGAGGAACGAAGACCAACACCAAGACAATGGGGCTGGGGGCTTCCAAGAGCCGCGTGCAATTGCTTGCATCCTGGGCGGCGCCCAGGCCCCAGCCTCATAGCGCATCTTCAAGCAGTTTGCTCGCGAGGTGAATGCAGTCCTTCCCAAGCTTGAGGCCACGCACCCTCTCAGGTGGTCTTCGTGCGCGATCACATTCAGTTCCACAGACCAGCTCAAGTGTGCGGCAATGGCTGGAGTCCTCCTGATGCTTTGCATCCCAGTCATCAGCAATGTGCAGGTCACCAGGACCCTCATCGATGGCGGAGCAGGACTCAACATCTTATCCGTCGAGACATTCGACAATCTCCAAGTGCCATACGACCAGCTTCAGCCGACCAAGCCTTTCTCAGGAGTCACCGATGGTTCCACTGTCCCAATTGGGCAGGTTCGCCTTCCGGTCACCTTCGGGCAACGCAACAACTACCGCACCGAGCTCATCGACTTCGACGTCGCTCACATCCGCCTGCCGTACAACGCCATCCTCGGGTACCCAGCCCTAGCCAAGTTTATGGCGGTGACTCACCATGGTTACAATGTCCACAAGATGCCAGGAAGCGGTGGAGTCATCACCGTACCTTGTGAAGAAAGGGACGCAGTGTGCTCGCTCGAGCGTGCATTCCAAGCCGCAGCAATCGAAGACCCAGATCGCAGGAGAGGGAGGCCTCCCGAGGCGACCCTCAAGAAGAAGAAGACCTCACTTGGCCAGAGCCACAAGGAAGCAGGCACCTCCGGAGGCATTGCGTCAGGATTCGCGCCCGATCAGGGAGCGCCGCCCTCTCGCGCATAGGAAGGCGTGCCCGGTGCCCTCCTTAGGCAGGGCTCAGGGGCTCTCTCTTGGAGAGCCACCGACCTTGCCAAGGTCGCGGGGGAGGTGCTCGGGCACCACTTGGAGGGGTGCTTTCAGGCACGCTTCCCTCAGAAAGGTACAAGTCAAAGGAGACCAAACCCTTAGGAGTTCATCGCAAGGAACACCCAAGAGCTACAAGAGTCCAGAGTCATGCGCGGCAGCCGCCGCTTACCTGCCGTGGCCCCACATCCAGGCAAGGATGGAGGACTGCGCGTCTGCGTGTATGTACCAGAGCTCAACCGAGCTGCGTCCCAGGAGCGCCTATGGCCTTCGGCCGTAGGGCACTACGTGGGACCACCCCACAGCTACGTTCGCATGCCCTTCGGCCTGCCGAGCACGGTCGCCGCACATCAACGCCTGTTGAGGAGCATTCTGGAGGCTCAGGAGGTCAGGCACCGCGCGGTCCTGGCGGAGGTGGCGATGGTCCCTGAAGACCTGCACGTGCCACCAGAGCCTCCCGAGGCCCCTGGGCCTGGGGGCTCATGAGGGCCGACATCTTCACCGCGCATCGCTCACTTCCTCAACATCACTTCATCTCCAACAGCACCAGGTGACATCTTTCAAAGTTCTACTTTTAGCTGGGAGCACCCATAGCGCTGCACCATTCCTAGGCCGCGTGGGTCCGTCCCCACGGCATGTATCCATTTTGTTTATGCTCTTTATTTACCTTGTTGGGGGCGCCCCTCGGGCTGCATCATCCCCACGCCGCTCGGGCCCGACCCAGCGGTGGTTGCTTTTACCTGTGCTTGCTTGAAATTGGATTTCGTCCTATGTGCTTAACATACCTGACCTAATCACCTGCTCGATCAATGCCTATTTGAAGAGCTGCTCGCTCTGGCACGGTGCATGCGCACGGGTCCGTCCCTGCAGCGTTGATAAACCTGAGTGGTCGAGCTCTGGCCGCGGCAGCCCCGCACGGCGCCACCTCACAAGGCCCTCAGTGCCCTGACCGCTCCCTCGAAGTGATCATAGGTTGGTCGGCGACCGTAATGACAGGCCTTGTTTCTCCTCATGATTGGTGTGCAGAACGTACTCCAGGAGCAACATTGGGGGCAGCGTGAGCTCTCTCTTCCTCTCTTCGGCACGGACCGCTTGCACGTTAAAAGGGGGTACCTGAGCATCACGACTCATGGGCTCATACTGTCTCTCCAGCCCTCACCCCCTGGCCTTGACCCACGACATCGCGACCTGTCATACCAGCGGCGGCTGAGCTTGCTCGAGGGCCGGGACCTGAGGACGTAGAGCATTAAGGAAAGTGCGGGGGAATGGAGGAAGCTCACGAGGGCCTAACCCAGTAGTGCCTTGACCACCGCCTCTCGGGCCAGGCGCCTCTCCGAGGAACTACGTCAGACACACAAGATAAGTCGCGCCGTCGCAAAAGCTAGACCAACGCAACGCTAAATCCCCGCCCAGTGCAACTCTGTCACGGCGACGCTACCTTCCTTTCTCGCCCAGCAAGGATTGCTTGAGCGCTAAAGGGGACCTCCCGAGCATCATGACTCGGGGGCTCTTACCGGACCTCGGGCTGCTCACCTCCTAGCCTTGACCACGGCATCATGACCTGGCATACCAGCGACGGCTGAAGCTTGCCTGGGGACTGGGACCTGTCAGCATAGAGCGCCAAGTCCTTGTGAGGATAGAAAGGGGGAGCTTAGCCGAAACAGAACAGACACCTCACGCCAATTCATATTAAGGATATAGTAATTACAAAAGCACGGCAGAGGCCTTACATACCCCCGCGGGGTGTTGCTTTAATTCCTTGCAGGGAACAAAAGGTGCTAACCCTAAGGAACGCTACTTGCTAGCACCTCCCCAGGCGGCGGCCGCTCGTACCACGGCCTCGACACCACCTACCAGGCGCCTTCATCCCGGTGACAAAGGATTGGCCGCTTCTTCGGCAGGAGGGGGTCAGGACCCTCTCTGGGGCCTTTCCCTTCTCCTCAGCTGAAAACCGGCGGATCGGTGCCATTGGCGCAAGAGGAAGCAAGGATCAGGAAGAAGAAGAAGAGGAGTGACGGAAAGGGGTGAACCGGCGAAGCTCACGCGGCCCCGTACTTATAGCCGGGGAAGGCCAACCGCCGAGCACCATGACCTCAGGTAATCATGACCCATATCTTTGCATGCAGGGACTTCTCAAGTCGTGCAGTTGCCAAGGCGTCGTGGGAAGTGCAGACGCCCACGCCCAATCAACCGCCACGCGGTGCCCAAGGCCGCAGGCTTTTAGGGCCCGCGGCGCTTCATGCTTTCCCCTTCGCTTCTCTGCTAAGCCAAGCCCGCGCGCGCCTTGGGCCCGGGGGCTACTGTCGGCGTTCTGGGAATGGGGGTCCCCAGACTTGCCTGCCTGCGGCCTGCGGCGTGGCTCAAGCGGGGGCCCAGCGCGGCCCATCTTCATTAGCTCAAGCTCAAAGACCCTCGCGAGGGGCCAAGCCTCGCGGGGCGGATGATGGGAAGCTTCCTTAGAGGCAGCCTCATCAGGCAGGCTCGCGAGGAGGCAGGGAGATCAAGTGTAAGTGCATCTAGTGCCACCCCTAGTTGGTTTTGGAGTATTGACGACAAACCTAGTTGAGGGACTAATGTGTTTGTGAGAATTGTAGGATAACACAGGTAGAAGTCCCTCATTGATTCGGTTTTCCTACCAGAGATGACCCCTAAAAATGTATGAAGACATTGAAGTCAAAGGTGGTATGTGAAGACATTCACATTGAAGACTATGACAAGAGAAGACATCGCATGAAGACTATGGAGCTCGAAGACTTAAAGCTTTTGTAGTTCTTTTTCTTCTTTGTTGAGTCATAGGAACCACCGTACTGTTAAGTGGGGTCCAAGAAAACCAGTCAGAATGACTGAAGTGATGCTTAACCAAAATCCTATGTCTTCGAGTGAAGACTATGAGAGCGAATCTTGTTCAGAGTTGGACAAGTCAGCTTTGCTTGTAGCCCAAGTAAAGTTGCCGTGTGTGTTTGAAATCTGACCGTTGGAACACGTGTCAGTTCCTTAGTGACCCAGGGTCATTTCGGACAAATCAGGTCGGGTTGCCTAGTGGCTATAAATAGCCCACCCCCTACAACCATAAACGGTTGGCTGCTCAGAGTTAAAGTACGGCTGTTGTCGTTTGAGAGCAACCCACCTCGAAGCCTTTGAGAGAGAATTCCTTGCGAGGATAAAGTCCTAACCACCCAGAGCCAAAGAGTGTTAGGCATCACTTAAGTCGTCCTGTCTGTGTGATCTGAAGACTTATTACACTTGAGGACTGTGAATCCTCCAGCCGGTTAGGCGTCGCGTTCTGAGCATCCAAGAGTCATTGTGGATCGCCGGTGAACGAAGTCTGTGAAGGTTTGGGAGTCTACCTTGAAGACTTACCAGAGTGATTGGGCGAGGTCTGCGTGACCTTAGCTCAAGGGGAATACGGTGAGGACTAAGGGTTCTGAGCTGCGTGTTCAGGACTGGGTGTCCGGGACTGTGTGTCCTCAGGTTTAAATACCTAGCCGCCCTAACCAGACGTACAGTTGTCACAGCAACTGGAACTGGTCCAACAAATCATTGTCTTCAACGAGTCACTGGTTTCATCCTTCCCTTCCCTTTACTTACTATTGGTCCTTGTGAAGTCATTGCATGATTGCGTTATCTTTGGTCTTCACTGAGTGACTGCTTGATCTGGTTGGCTTCACATTATCTTCCTACCTGATCCTTACTGCCTAGCTGTTGTTAGTCATTGTGCTTTCACTTCTTTGGTTACTTGACTAAGGTTGCCTAGTGTAGTCTACCTTCCGTTGCGTGGTAATAGGTTTACTTCTATTGTTTGTCTTCGAAACTTCCATGTTTTGAAAACTTTCTTAAGAATCGCCTATTCACCCCCCCTCTAGTCAATCACTAGCACTTTCAATTGGTATCAGAGCAAGGTACTCCCTTATTCTGTGTGATTCGGTTTAACCACCTGGAGTTTTAGCTATGTCGATTGCAGGGATAATTAAAGTCTCCGCTGCGTGCCCCGTCTTCGATGGAACTGAATATACCTACTGGAAGAATAAGATGCGCATGCATCTTGAAGCCATTGATGTCGACCTATGGTATGTCGTCAAGAACGGCGTTCCCAAGGCTGGAGAAGGTGTCACTGCTGCCGATGTCAAGAAGTTCGTTCAACTGGACTCTACTGCCAAGAATATCATCTGTGGTCATCTGACCAAAGGACAGTATGGCCGTGTGAGTGCGTTGGAGACTTCCAAGCTAGTCTGGGACTGGCTCTCCAAGGTCAACGAAGGCGTCTCCACCCAGAGAGATCAGAGAATCAGTGTCCTTCGCAACCTCTTCAACCGCTTCAAGAGAAATGACAATGAGAATGTCCAGCTCACGTTTGATCGACTCACTGACATCACAAATGAGCTTCAAGCCCTCGGCGCCACTGAGATCACCAAGCATGAAGTCGTCAAGACACTCCTGAGATCACTTGACAGTTCGTTTGACACCCTAGCCCTGATGATTCAAGAACGCCCTGATTTCAAGACACTCGATCCGTCTGACATACTTGAGAGGCTCAACACACACGAGTTTCAGCTTTCTGAGAAAAGAGACATCTACGGTCCCAGCTATGGGCGAACTCGTGCCTTGAAGGCAAAAGTTGTCTCCTCATCCGAAGAAGAATCTGACAGCAGTTCTGATGATCCTGAAGACATTGGAAAGGAGCTTGCTATGCTTGTGAAGAAGTTCCAAAAATTCACCAAGAAGAAAGGGTTCAGAAAGTCTTCACGATCAAGCTCAAGGAATGATGAAGCTTCTGCTCATGACTACAAGAAGAGAACATGTCACAAGTGCAAGAAACCTGGCCACTACATCTCTGAGTGTCCACAGTGGGACAATGAGAACAACAAGAAGAAGAAGAGCAAGGAGTATGACTCTGACGACAAGAAGAAGAAGAAATACTCAAAGTCTTCTTCCAAGTCTTCCTCAAAGTCTTCATCACACAAGAAGAGCTCATCTGGCAAGGCACGTGCGTTTGTTGGCAAGGAAATGGATTCTGAGGAGGAGTCTGCTTCTGAGGAGGCGGAGGTGGAGTCTGAGGAGGAGTCCGATTCTGGCGTTGCGAGTCTGGCTACAGCATACGTTGCCAAGTCCATCTTCAACACTGAAGACAATGACTTCGTCACCGACACTGATGCAAATGACAAGGACTACTCCGCTCCTTCCTACTGCTTCATGGCACGTGGTGCCAAGGTAAACACACGCACTACTCACTATCAAACATCCAGTGACGATGAATCTGATTGTGATTCCAAACCTAGCTACAAAACACTTGCTAAAATTGCAACTGAACAACAGAAAGCTATGGAACACATTCAAAAACTGTTAGACAAAAGCGATGATCTGTTAGACGCTGAAATGACTCGATCTCAGTCCTTAATTGAAGACATAAAAAATCTTCATGTTAAGTATGAGGAACTTGAAAGTCGTCATGAAACGCTCTCAACAACTCATGAAAGGCTGTCCTATGATTATCTTCAAAGGAAGCAAGACCTTGAGAAATTGAGAGCGGCTCATGAAGATCTTCAGAAGGAAAACGAGTCACTTCGCGCCAAACAGATCAGTTCAACTCGGGAAGGATTTGAACCACCATGTCTTAAATGCATTGAGCGTGATAACGCTACTTCTGTTGCTGAATGTTCTACTGCTGCTACTGTTGCAATATCTTCACCTGTTGATGTGGTAACTAACCCCTCTGCTGAGGATACCACTGCTATTGCTGATGAGAATGCTAGGTTGAAGACACTGCTTGAAACAGGGATGTACAAAAGTCTCAAAGGGCATCAGACACTATGTGATGTCCTCAAAAGGCAGATTCTGAATCGAAACCCTAGGAAAGAGGGTGTTGGGTTCGAAAGGAAAATGAATGCCGATGGCTCTTACTGGAAACTGAGCAGTACCCCAAAACCACGTGGGTTGCTGCAAAGGAACCTTCAGCGGATCCATCCACCCTATCTGGATTCACTTGTGCTAATCCCATTATTATTGATGAATCCTTTGATGCAAACTACAAACTGTTTAAGAATCAGAATGGAGAAGTGTTTGCCAGGTATATTGGTACTAACTGCAGGAATGGACCACCTATGAAGAAGATCTGGGTGCCGAAAAGGTGTTTGGAGAATCTTCCTATGAATGTCATCATGACACCACAGGTGAAGAAGACAAACCCCAGACCACAGACTTCATACGGTCCAAAGGCTTCATACAGACAAAGGACTCACCGGAGTCGCGCTAACGCAAATGTTTTGTAGGGAAGCCATACTCAGGCCTATGAATATGAGCGCGGTTCATCAAACCGCCATGTTCATAAGACCAAGAACTATTCTGCCTATTCTTATGAGTACTATTGTCCACCTACTAGACTTTTTGCTAGGGCTCCAAAGCCAAAGTTCTCAGATGCTGCACTTAGACTCATTGCTTCAAAGCCACCCTTGAAGATGTGGGTGGCTAAGAAAGCTTAACTCTCTTTTGCAGGGAAAGGTCTCCAGCATAAAACCAAAATTGTCTGACGCTATTGCTGGGGACCTTAAACATCTTGTAGGGCGCAAGATCAAATGCCCAAATGGTCTTATTATGTACTTTGTTCCTGAATCACTTGCTACTCGCCCTATCAGTCCAAATCTCGATCTAAGATTTCATAACCCACTGGTTCGTCAAATGTTTTTGCTTCACAACTCTCTTCGGGAAGCCTATCCCCCTAACTGCACTGTAGGGTACGACACCAGCTGCTTCAGAATGGATTATTGATAGTGGGTGTACCAATCACATGACTGGCAAGCGAAGCCTTCTTATGGACTCAACCTTACGTCCATCTGACAAAAGTCACATCACATTTGCTGACACTAGTAAAAGCAAGGTATTGGGTCTAGGTAGAGTTGCAATCTCAAAGGATCAACACATGGATAAAGTCATGCTTGTTGAATCCCTTGGTTTCAACTTAATGTCTGTCTCAATGCTTTGTGATTTAAACATGATTGTAATGTTTGGAAAATATCGTTGCCTTGTACTAATGGAATCTGACAAGTCTCCAGTGTTTGAAGGGTATCGAAAAGATGATTTGTATGTTCTAGATTTCTCAGCAGGACCACAACTTGCAGTATGTCTTCTAGCAAAAGCTTCTGAATGCTGGCTCTGGCATCGAAGGCTAGGGCATGCTGGCATGAGGAACCTCCACACCCTTGCAAGGAAGAAGCATGTCATAGGCATCGAGGGCGTCAAGTTCAAGAAGGATCACTTATGCGGTGCATGTGAAGCAGGAAAGATGACGAGGGCCAAGCATCCCTCGAAGACAATCATGACAACAACTCAACCCTTCGAACTGCTACACATGGATCTTTTCGGTCCCACTCATTACTCAACTCTTACTACTACTGCTTGTCTCTATGGCTTTGTCATTGTTGATGATTATTCAAGATATACTTGGGTGCATATAATCCTTTACAAGACTGAAGTGCAGGATGTCTTCAGACGCTTCGCCAATCGAGCAATGAACAACTATGGCGCCAAGATAAAGCACATCAGAAGTGACAATGGCACTGAATTCAAGAACACTGGCCTTGATACATATCTTGATACTTTGGGCATCACACATGAATTCTCAGCTCCGTACACGCCACAGCAGAATGGCGTCGTCGAACGCAAGAATAGAACACTTATTGAGATGGCTCGGACGATGCTTGATGAATACAAGACTCCAAGAAAATTCTGGCCTGAAGCCATTGACACTGCATGCCATATCATCAACCGTGTTTATCTTCACAAGCTTCTGAACAAGACATCCTATGAGCTCCTTACTGGCAAGAAGCCAAATGTCAGTTACTTCAGAGTATTTGGCGCCAAGTGCTGGATCAAGGATCCACATCACACTTCAAAATTTGCACCAAAAGCACATGAGGGTTTTATGCTTGGATATGGAAAGGATTCGCACTCCTACAGAGTCTTCAATCTCTTTCAATACAAAGTGGTTGAAACAGTGGATGTGTGATTCGATGAAACTAACGGCTCACAAAGAGAGCAACTGCCAAATGTGCTAGATGAAGTTCCATCTAGTGAATCAATCAAACTTATGGGAACTGGAGAAATCATACCTTCTGAAGCTCAACCTGAAGAAGAACTTATCATCTCCGCACCTGATCAACCTGAAGACAATGCTCAGCCTGAAGACAATCCCTCTAACAATGACAATGATCAGCAAGAGCAAAATCTTCGTCTTGTACATCCTCGTATTGCAAATGAAGTGCAGATTGAGAGAATAATCGATAGCATCAATGCACCAGGTCCACTCACTCGTTCAAGGGCAACACAGCTAGCAAATTTCTGTGGGCACTTCGCATTCGTCTCAATAACAGAACCCAAGAAAGTAGAAGAAGCCTTCATGGAACCTGAATGGATTCAAGCTATGCAAGAAGAGCTTCAATAGTTTGAGCTGAATAATGTATGGGAACTGGTTAAGCGTCCTGATCCTCGGAAGCACAATATAATAGGCACCAAATGGATATATCACAACAAGCAAGATGAGCATGGTCAAGTTGTCAGAAACAAAGCTGGTCTCGTTGCTCAAGGATACACTCAAGTTGAAGGGATTGACTTCGATGAAACATTTGCTCCTGTGGCTCGACTTGAAGCCATACGCATACTGCTGGCCTATGCAAATCATCATAACATACTTCTATATCAGATGGATGTGAAGAGCGCTTTTCTCAATGGCAAGATTGAAGAAGAAGTGTATGTTGCACAACCGCCTGGCTTTGAAGATCCAAAACATCCTGACATGGTATACAAGCTCAACAAGGCACTGTATGGCCTCAAACAAGCTCCTCGGGCTTGGTATGACACACTCAAAGACTTCTTGAAGAGCAAAGGCTTCAAATCTGGTTCCCTCGACCCCACTCTCTTCACGAAGACATATGATGGTGAACTGTTTGTGTGCCAAATATATGTGGATGACATTATCTTCGGCTGCACCAATCAGAAATACAGTGAAGAGTTTGGATATATGATGCAAGAGCAATATCAGATGTCCATGATGGGTGAGCTGAAGTTCTTCCTTGGTCTTCAAATATGTCAGCAACGCAACGGCATCTTTATATCTCAAGAGAAGTATCTCAAAGATTGCCTGAAGAAGTTTGGTATGCAAGACTGCAAAGGCTTCACGACGCCAATGCCAGCCAAACATCATCTGGGTCCCGACGACAATGGTAAAGAGTTCGATCAAAAGGTATACTGCTCCATGATTGGTTCTTTACTTTATCTATGTGCATCTAGGCCAGATATTATGCTTAGTGTTTGCATGTGTGCTCGATTCCAAGCGGCACCAAAGGAATCGCATCACTTAGCTGTGAAGCGAATTCTTCGATATTTGGCTTACACCCCAACTCTAGGATTATGGTATCCAAAGGGCTCAGAGTTTGATCTGGTTGGATTCTCGGATGCTGATTATGCTGGTGACAAGGTGGATCGCAAGTCTACATCAGGCACATGTCATTTTCTGGGACGATCACTTGTATGTTGGTCTTCAAAGAAGTAGAAATGTGTATCTCTCTCCACTGCTGAATCTGAATACATTGCTGCTGGATCTTGCTGCGCTCAGCTTCTGTGGATGAAGCAAACACTCAAAGACTATGGCATTCATCTGAAGCAAGTGCCACTCTACTGCGACAACGAAAGCGCCATCAAGATTGCCAACAACCCAGTTCAGCACTCGAAGACAAAGCACATTGAAATTCGTCATCACTTTCTCAGAGATCATGTTGTGAAGGAAGATATTGATATCATACACGTCAACACTGAAGAGCAATTGGCAGATATCTTCACCAAGCCCTTGGATGAGAAGAGATTTTGCAAGTTACGGTGTGAGCTAAATATCTTGGAATCCTCAAATGTCCTGTGATCAGGCACACTTCCTAACACTTATGCATATTGATGACTTAGATGTGCAACACACGAAGTAAAGTATATCTTCAATCAATGAAGACATACATTCTAAGTGTGAATACATTAATGTGGAATTTGACTTCGGAGCGCCACGATAATTGTGCGCCGTGTCTGGGTCTAATACCTCCTATACGGTGGGTAATGCCACCACAAAATTCGTCTGTTTGAAGTGTTTTACCCATGGTGTTACATTTGCTGTGTCTTCACATTTGGTTTGGCCTCAATCTCAACATGTCTTCATGATTATCTTCATTATGTTGATCATATATATATACTAGTGTTCTGTCCTCTACAGCATTCACTTATAGCTATGTCTTCTTGTTGAATCTTTTGAACTAAGTGAATGTGATCGGACCCTAACCTCTCTATGCTTTCTATCTCAAACTCTATCTCTCCAAATCATATGCATTCTATTGAAACTGTTGAATGTCTTCTCTGTGTCCTTGTCAGCAGAAGATACAGAGACAAACATTATAAGTCCGTTTTCAATGCTAATTCCTTCACCTGAAACCCAGAGAAGTGGGAACGACCACCCGAAAATCCAGGCGTGCGTGGGAACGTGGAACAACCTCCAATATGTTGCATGATGGCCACGTGTTCTTCAGATGTGAATCGCCAGGGGCACCTGTGTAATAACGCTATGCCGTCCCTATCCCTATAAATACACGCCTTACCACCGTCATTATCCTTTCTTCCACTCTCGCACGAACCCTAGCGCCACCGCTAGCCCTCGACGACGCCGGTGACGAAGCGCTTAGCTGCCGCGACCTCTCTGACACCGTCTTCATGCCGGTCGCGGACATCGTCTTCTCCGCCGTCGCCGTAGGTGTCCTCCGTCGCCAAGTTAGGGCACGGACGATCGAACTGCTCGGCCTCCTCTTCCACTCCATCTAGTAGTTCCTTGTGTGGTAAATAAAACTTCCTTTTTACGGCCCCTTTGATCCTATAGATTCGTCACTTTATACCACAAGCAGTTTCTGTTCACACAAGTTGGATCCACTTTATAATGCATCTCATATTATGCCTAGTATGTTCACTTATGCTTCAAAAAGTAGTTAGATTCCTCACTTGTACTGATCTGTGGATTCGTACAAATCTGGAACCAACTCCTTATCTATGAGTGAATGTCTTCGCACGATGAGGTCAATGTCTTCTAAACTGATTTATCTTCAAAATCTTCTGAGAATGCATATGACCTCTTCCCCTTCCCTCGCACCTTAATGCTGTCACAGGTACATGTCCATGGGAGAATCCCTTGGTTCTCATAGTCTGCATTCATTTGCAGAATTCTTACAGCATCATATAAATTCTCCCGAAGCCAGTTCCTGTTTGTCCAGCAAGCGAAAGCCTTTGAAGCCTTTGAACGTATTGAAGCCGTTCAGTCTAAAGTTCATGGCTGCAGAGAAATCAACAAGGAAGGTTGGCAGAAAGCGTCGAGGAGAAACATCAAGAGATCTGCCTGATGACCTCTCAGAACTGTACAAAGACAGATCCTGAAGAGGATTACAATCAGCGCAAGACACGAATCCAATGGATTCGACGATATTGGGCAGAATAGTGGTTCAAGTATAGGTTTGTGACAAAGGAATATGCTGAGAAGAATGCCATCAAGCGACCATAGGGAGACATCCTATACAGAAATCTTCAACCCAGGTCCAGAGATGAAGCCATTGAACAAGGCTTCTATCCCTGCATGGTCTGTGGACCACAGCCTGCAGATGCTGACCCATCGCCACTGCTATGGTGTCGTGACAACAATCTGTTCAAGCGCAACTTCCAGTTGCCCAGAATTCGGCGAAGCAGAATAAGAAGTCATTGGGACTAGAATTCAATCCTGGTCCCTCTGCTCCACGTGCAGATGGCACCCGCGATGCCGAACCCAATGTCGTCGGTCCGTTCTACAACCTGGATGGCCTCATCACTCACATCTCTGTTCAAGGTGCCAAAGTGGATCATTATGATGATGATGCTGACACTGATGAAGCCCCAGCTCCTACTCCAAAGCCGCAGAAGCCAAAGCTGCCTAAAGCTTCAAAGCCTGCCTCAGCACCAAAAATCTCACGGGCGAAGCCACTGGCTACTGCACCTCCTGAAGCCAGTGTGCAATCTGAAGATCTGTCACGCATCTCCAAGCCCCCGAGAGTGAAGATGCCTCTGCCACATACCAGCCAAGAACTGACTGCTGCTGCTATTCTACGCAACAATGACATTGATCTGTCCAGTGATGAAGATCTTGCGGATGACGCTCTTGGGCAACTGATCAAGAGCAAAGAAGAAGCAGAAATCTTCAACAATTTGCCTCTCTTTGACGTGGCAATCATCCACGACTTCATCGATGAGTGGTTTGACATGCCCAACCTCAGCTTTGAAGATCTGCAACTTCCCATTAGCCTCAGTGTTGCCTTCCATGGCGCCATTGCTTCAAAGTTAGCTATAGCCCAGTGCATCGTTGAACTGAAGCAGAAGATTGACTTTGAGAAAGCTCAGTTCAAGAAGCATATGGCCAAGCTCAGCGTGCAAGAGGTCAAGAACTTCAAGATCATGCTGCACGAGCTCAAAGAAGCCTTTCTCAAGAAGCGTGAAGAATCTCAAGGTTCTCATGAGCGCATGAAGAGCCTGGCTGACAAGTGTGTGCAAGCCTACAATGAGGCTGAGAAGCGCAAGGCCCTTGGGCGTCCTGGCATCGACCCCAGGATGGCTGCAAAGCAGAAGAAGAAGCCCGCTATGGCCAAACCTGACGCACCAAGGCAGGAAGCACATCCCATTGTCTTCCCAACCAGCATGACTGGCTCGAAGCCAAAAGCCAGGTCTACCGCTTCAGAACTGAAGAAGACGAGGACTGCTGAGGCGGAAGCCAGAAAGAGGAAACATCCTGAAGCCTCTGCTGCTGCTCCCTCCAAGAAGAAGCAGAAAACCAAGAAGGAACGGGCTGCTCCCACAGAGCCCCTGGTTGTTGAACCTATCTCCATGGTTCGCCCTGCCGCTGAACATCAAGAGCGCCAACTGACTGTCCATGAGCCTGCTTTCACAGAGGCTCATGAAGCTGAAGACATTCGTCACCATGACCATGTTGAAGATGATGTAGTTCTTCCTCAGATCGAGCACCAACAGGTATCATAGCCTGTGCTTACGCACAGTGAACTCATCAGCATTGGTCGTCCTTTGACGCCAATTGCTCAGGATGCATCATGGACTGATCACCCACAACAACAAGTCACACCACCCCGGCAAGAAGAAGAAGATGACCTTGAGGCCCAGCCAACTCCATCTCCAAAGGCGTCGTCAGCGTTACGCAGGCTTCGCAAAGGACCAAGGTCTCAAGTCTCCGAGTCTGAGGCTAAAATTGCTGAAGACATTCCGGCTGCATCAGCCGATGACACCCAAGAAGAAGAACATGTCCCTACTCCCCCAACTACTGAAGAAGCTGTTCTCGAGGAGAACGTGTCTGTGACCGACCCTCCAGCTCATCAAGTGGAGGTAGCAAATCTTGAGGCTGCCACCACCAACACCAATGAAGCCACTGACGCTGTCATGGCTGAGGCAAATGTGGAGCCTACACCAACCCAAGAACCAGAAGTCAGCGAAGCCAATGATGCTACTGCTTCTGTTCCTGCGCCTGCTGGTGGTCCTCAGTTTGACTATCATATTGAGCATAGGCCTGAGGTACAGAAGCCAATGCCAAGGTTGCCCAGGTTTTCAGATCCTACATCAGCACCTGGATCCTTCAATGTCAACAGCTTCAAAGCAGACAACACCTTCTTCAATAGCTCCAAGAACCCCTACTCAAGGGAACGAATATCTTCTGATCGGTTCTGGAGCTATCCACAGCAAAGCTATTACTCCTGCATTCTGTACAATCAAGGTCGCATCTTCCCACATATGCGTCTTGACACCAAAGCAATAGCTGGTCTGCCCTGTTTGGAAGAAGCTCTGGATTGCTTCAAAGAGGTTGGATTGTTGCCTTTCGTCACCGACCAAGAGCACTGGAAAGAAGAATTGCTGCTCCAATTTATAACCTGCCACTCAAGGAACCTCTTAGTCTTCAAAATGCAGAGCATCAAAGTTTCACTCAGAACATTGAAGGAGTTGAAGCAGTCACTCGTGTTTATCCTCTGGCTGGTACTACACGTGCACCTCATTGTGCCCTTACTGAAGCCACTGAAAGCACTATTGCCCAATGACCCAAGAAACGATCTCGTGTTCTCAATGACCGAGAGCTTCTGGTTGCTCTTCATCAGAAATAGGATAGGCATCATGACTGGCTGAAGCGCCAAATGCACAACCTCTTGGTGGATGTCAACCGCATTCGCAATCTTGCCACCAAGAATGCCTTTGTTGCCCATGAAACCTGTCGGCGTACATGGAAAGGGTTGATGCTTATGTGTCCTGAGGATGATCTTCAAGATGATGGCTTCTCTAAACGCTTCAAGTTTGACTCCACACCTCCCCGAAGGACTGTGCTGCGACGAACTCCATCTCTTGAAGACTCTGAGTTCTCTTCCTCTGCGTCAACTTTGAATGCCAGAGTGATCGAGGACGAAGATGATGCCACTTCACCGCCCCCTCCTTCTGCACGCCTCGACACTGCCCCAAGTTCTTCTGCACCACCGAACACCACCGACGACCCTGCTGCTTCACCTACTCTTCATGGGAACGAGTAGATGCTCTATGTCTTCAAACCTTTTTGGTCCTCACTAACAAAAGGGGGAGAAGCATATGAGTTTGATAGTCTTCAAGCGGGTCCATATGGGCGGTTACTTTATGTTTTGCCTAGTGTTTACAACTCTCATTTTGATACATTTGGTTCTTTGAGTTGTAACACTTAAACTCGACGGTCGTCTGCTACTTATTTGCTATTTTGTGATGCAATGATAAATTCCGCATGTGCCACGATAAATTCCGCACTTAGATCATTTTGCAGACGTCCATTTCTCATTATGCATGTCATTATCTTCACAATACTTTTCATGCATGATGAACTGTCATCATAAGTTGAAGAGGATCTCCACAAGTATAACCTGCCATGTGCATTTGCATACCAAAAGCAAATTACTTATATGCACATCTTCAGGGGGAGCCCTTGCAACTTATGAAGACAATTCCTTATCCTTTACAATTTCACATATTATATTCCCCGTTGAAAACTTCAACTAGTTTGTCATCAATCACCAAAAAGGGGGAGATTGTAAGTGCATCTAGTGCCACCCCTAGTTGGTTTTGGAGTATTGACGACAAACCTAGTTGAGGGACTAATGTGTTTGTGAGAATTGCAGGATAACACAGGTAGAAGTCCCTCATTGATTCGGTTTTCCTACCAGAGATGACCCCTAAAAATGTATGAAGACATTGAAGTCAAAGGTGGTATGTGAAGACATTCACATTGAAGACTATGACAAGACAAGACATCGCATGAAGACTATGGAGCTCGAAGACTTAAAGCTTTCGTAATTCTTTTTCTTCTTTGTTGAGTCATAGGAACCACCGTACTGTTAAGTGGGGTCCAAGAAAACCAGTCAGAATGACTGAAGTGATGCTTAACCAAAATCCTATGTCTTCGAGTGAAGACTATGAGAGCGAATCTTGTTCAGAGTTGGACAAGTCAGCTTTGCTTGTAGCCCAAGTAATGTTCTCGTGTGCGTTTGAAATCTGACTGTTGGAACACGTGTCAGTTCCTTAGTGACCCAGGGTCATTTCGGACAAATCAGGTCGGGTTGCCTAGTGGCTATAAATAGCCCACCCCCTACAACCATAAACGGTTGGCTGCTCAGAGTTAAAGTACGGTTGTTGTCGTTTGAGAGCAACCCACCTCGAAGCCTTTGAGAGAGAATTCCTTGCGAGGATAAAGTCCTAACCACCTAGAGCCAAAGAGTGTTAGGCATCACTTAAGTCATCCTGTCTGTGTGATCTGAAGACTTATTACACTTGAGGAATGTGAATCCTCCAGCCGGTTAGGCATCGCGTTCTGAGCATCCAAGAGTCATTGTGGATCGCCGGTGAATGAAGTCTGTGAAGGTTTGGGAGTCTACCTTGAAGACTTACTAGAGTGATTGGGCGAGGTCTGCGTGACCTTAGCTCAAGGGGAATACGGTGAGGACTAAGGGTTCTGAACTACGTGTTCAGGATTGGGTGTCCGGGACTGTGTGTCCTCAGGTTTAAATACCTAGCCACCCTAACCAGACGTACAGTTGTCACAGCAAGTGGAATTGATCCAACAAATCATTGTCTTCAACGAGTCACTGGTTTCACCCTTCCCTTCCCTTTACTTACTGTTGGTCCTTGTGAAGTCATTGCATGATTGCATTATCTTTTGTCTTCACTGAGTGACTGCTTGATCTGGTTGGCTTCACATTATCTTCCTACCCGATCCTTACTGCCTAGCTGCTATTAGTCATTGTGCTTTCACTTCTTTGGTTACTTGACTAAGGTTGCCTAGTGTAGTCTACCTTCCGCTGCGTGGTAATAGGTTTACTTCTATTGTTTGTCTTTGAAACTTCCATGTTTTGAAGACTTTCTTAAAAATCGCCTATTCACCCCCCCCCCTCTAGTCGATCACTAGCACTTTCATCAAGGCAGGGGTACCTCGCGAGGAACCTGTGACGCAAACCATGACGATCGAGACCAGGCGGGCGCCGGCCTGCGCAGTGTCCTTGTTTCTCCTTTGGTGCAAAGGGGGCAAGCATAGGCCAAGGCATCAGGCAAAGGTTACCATTCCGGTGCAACGAGACCAAGACCAGCCGAACGGCGGGACGGAGGTCACCTTGGAGCCCAAGACGGCGTCATCGTCAGTGCCTTTGGCAGCCGAAGACCACCTTTGGTCAGGATAACTTGTACTACATGTTCCCCTTTGAAATGGCCAATTGTTGGCGCCCTTCCCGCTCATTATTTGGGGAGAGGCCCAGGGCCTCTATAAATAGAGCTAGCCACCACAGAGTAGGGGGAGACCCCCGGAGACCCCCGGAGAGATCTGGTAGAACCCCAACAGAGAGAGAGAGAGAGAGAGAGAGAGAGGCGACTGAACTCACCCTAGCAGTTCATTGCACCAGCTCAAGAACACCTCTCGCGAGGCTATTCTTCCCTTGTACTGTCCATCATCAGCCCCAGAGGCAATCCACCACACCACACACTGGAGTAGGGTATTACACCACAACGGTGGCCCGAACCAGTATAAACATTGTGTCTCTTGTGTTGTTCATCATTTTCATCTTAGTTCACACGAGAGGATCAGACATAGATCGGTAGGGGAGAGACCTCCGCGTGCACCCTAGTGTTCGAGCCTCAAGGGTCTGCCGGAACCCGAAACCCGATAGTATCACTGTGGGGGAATCTAGGGAAATCACGCAAGCTACCATAGTGAGCATTCATTTTCCTACTATACATTATTTTGCTCTCTTCATAGGTAGATGCATAAATGGTAAGGATGAGGCATGTCACATGTGTGTGCCAGATCTTAGTGTTCTCAAGAGTGTTGTGTTAGGAGATAGACAATATAACTTGGGGGCCATTGTTGCACGTAGGTTGCATAATAACAAAATTAATGGAGATTTCTTTGGTGGAATTTATGTAACCCGTTTTAGTTGATTTTCTTGAGATACCCATTCATGGATATGATATTGAGTTGCCTCCTGCTTATTTAGATTATGATGTTATGGTTCTTCATCAGTTTGTTGAGAGGAACAATCAGTCCCTCTAGTACCGACTAATCTTTGATAGACAACACACCTATCACGTTGCTCTCCCTGCTCCTGCTTTCTTTGACTTTCAGGCAAAAAGGAGATATGTTATAACCAGGGAGGTGGCGGACGAGTACGAGAGGAGGACGGAGGCAGCCTGCCTCCAAGCTGCAGCTCTTCAGGCAGTAGCTGATGCATCTCAGTACGACCCCAGCTTCAACTTCGGATATCCACCAGGCCATCCATGGGCATAGACCAACTTAGGCCAAAAGCCTAAGCTTGGGGGAGTACGTATCTCTCACCGACATTACATTCATGCTCACACACTCATGCCAGTTGTCGGTGCTCAGACTTTTTCATTGTATCATCCATGCTAGTTTATTTTTGTTTTAAGCTTTCTTCTTGTGTGTTTGAAAAACCTTAAGAAAAACCAGAAAAAATTAGTTGTAGCTTTTAGCTAGTTTACTTTCCATGCCTGTAGTAGTAGTAACTAAAAAGAAAACCCAAAAAGATTTCTCGTTCTTCTTTTGCTTGTTGGGAGCTTTCCTATGTAAATAGTTTTGTTTCTTTTCTTTCTTTGGGGGTCGAGAGGAGAATAAGACCATGATGAAAATGTTGAGTGGCCCTTATATGCATTATTGTTGATCTAACAAAGAGCCCATATTACCTTCTCTTCTCTCTTGAATTGAATGCTTGCAGATTCCAGCTTAGTCCAATGCACGTGCACTATTATTATTTTCCACACTATTTGGTCGTGCAAGTGAAAGGCAATAAGGATGATTATATGATGAACTGATTGAGATGAGAAAAGTTGGTATGAACTCGGCCTGTCTTGTTTTTGTAAATATGATTAGTTCATCGTTCCTGATTCAACCTATTACGAAAGAAACATGTTTGCAATGACAATTAGAGATTGTAGTTGCTTATGCCATGCTTAATTAGCTAGGATTTTATAATGGTTTACCTTGCGTGCCAACATGCTATTAAAATGGTTGTGATGTGGTATGATAGGGTGGTATCCTCCTTTGAACGATTCGAGTGGCTTGACTTGGCACATGTTCATGCATGTAGTTGAAACAAAATGAACATAGCCTCTACGATATTTATGTTCATGGTGCATTATATCCTACTCATGCTTGCATTCGGTGTTGATTAATTTTAACGCATGTCCATGACTGTTGTCGCTCTCTACCTGGTCGCTTCCCAGTCTCTTTCTAGCCTTCACTTGTACTAAGCGGGAATACTGCTTGTGCATCCAATTCCAAAAACCCAAAAGTTATTCCATATGAGTCCACCATACCTACCTATATATGGTATCTACCCGCCGTTCCAAGTAAATTTGCATGTGCCAAACTCTAAACCTTCAAATAAACATTCTATTTTGTATGCTCGGTTAGCTCATGTATCAACCAGGGCTGTCTGTATCCTCCATGCTAGGCGGGTTATTCTCAAGAGGAGTGGACTCCGCTCCTCACTCACGAGAAAATGGCTGGTCACTGTGATGCCTGATGTCTACTACACAACCTTCTTCTTGTAGACGTTGTTGGGCCTCCAAGTGCAGAGGTTTGTAGGATAGTAGCAAATTTCCCTCAAGTGGATGACCTAAGGTTTATCAATCCATGGGAGGCATAGGATGAAGATGGTCTCTCTCAAACAACCCTGCAACCAAATAACAAAGAGTCTCTTGTGTCCCCAACACACCCAATATAATGGTAAATTGTATAGGTGCACTAGTTCGGCGAAGAGATGGTGATACAAGTGCAATCTGATTGGTAGATAAAGGTTTTTGTAATATGAAAATATAAAAACAGCAAGGTAGCAAATGGTAAAAGTGAGTGTAAACGGTATTGCAATGCGTTGAAACAAGGCCTAGGGTTAATACTTTCACTAGTGCAAGTTCTCTCAACAATAATAACATAATTGGATCATATAACTGTCCCTCAACATGCAACAAAGAGTCAATCCAAAGTCACTAATAGCAGAGAACAAACGAAGAGATTATTGTAGGGTACGAAACCACCTCAAAGTTATCCTTTCTGATCGATCTATTCAAGAGTCCGTAGTAAAATAACATGAAGCTATTCTTTCCGTTCAATCTATCATAGAGTTTGTACTAGAATAACACCTTAAGACACAAATCAACCAAAACCCTAATGTCTCCTAGATACTCCAATGTCACCTCAAGTATCCGTGGGTATGATTATACGATATGCATCACACAATCTCATATTCATCTATTCAACCAACACAAAGAACTTCAAAGAGTGCCCCAAAGTTTCTACCGGAAAGTCAAGACGAAAACGTGGGCCAACCCCTATGCATAAGTTCACGGAACTGGCAAGTTGATCACCAAAAACATACATCAAGTGGATCACGTGATATCCCATTGTCACCACAGATAAGCACATGCAAGACATACATCAAGTGTTCTCGAATCCTTAAAGACTCAATCCGATAAGATAACTTCAAAGGGAAAACTCAATTCATCACAAGAGAGTAGAGGGGGGAAACATCATAAGATCCAACTATAATAGCAAAGCTCGCGATACATCAAGATCGTACCACCTCAAGAACACGAGAGAGAGAGAGAGAGATCAAACACATAGCTACTGGTACATACCCTCAGCCCCGAGGGTGAACTGCTCCCTCCTCGTCATGGAGAGCGCCAGGATGATGAAGATGGCCACCAGAGAAGGATTCCCCCTCCGGCAGGGTGCCGGAATGACTCTAGATTGGTTTTCGGTGGCTACGGAGGTTTCTGGCGGCGGAACTCCCGATCTATTCTGCTCCTCGATGTTTTTAGGGTATATATATACATACATATATATATATAGGCGAAAGAAGTTGGTCAGGGGAGCCACGAGGGGCCCATGAGGGTGGGGGGCGCGCCCAGGGGGGCAAGCACGCCTTCCTGCCTCGTGGCCACCTCGAAGCTTCCCTGACGTCTACTCCAAGTCTCCTGGATTGCTTCCGTTCCAAAATAACTTTCCCGAAGGTTTCATTCCATTTGGACTCCGTTTGATATTCCTTTTCTTCGAAACACTGAAATAGGCAAGAAAACGATAATTTGGGCTAGGCCTCCGGTTAATAGGTTAGTCCCAAAAATAAGATAAAAGTGTATAATAAAGCCCATAAACAACCAAAACAGATAATATAATAGCATGGAACAATCAAAAATTATAGATACATTGGAGACGTATCAAGCATCCCCGAGCTTAATTCCTACTCGTCCTCGAGTAGGTAAATGATAAAAACAGAATTTTTGATGTGGAGTTCTACCTAACATATTTATCAATGTAATCTTCTTTATTATGGCAAGAATATTCAAATCCATAAGATTCAAGACAAAAGTTTAATATTGACATGAAAACAATAATACTTCAAGCATACTAACAAAGCAATCATGTCTTCTCAAAATAACATGGCCAAAGAAAGTTATCCCCGCAAAATCATATAGTCTGGCTATGCTCTATCTTCATCACACAAAATATTTAAATCATGCACAACCCCAATGACAAGCCAAGCAATTGTTTCATACTTTTGATGTTCTCAAACTTTTTCAATCTTCACGCAATACATGAGCGTGAGCCATGGACATAGCACTATAGGTGGAATAGAATGGTGGTTGTGGAGAAGACAAAAAGGAGAAGATAGTCTCACATCAACTAGGCGTATCAACGGGCTATGGAGATGCCCATCAATAGATATCAATGTGAGTGAGTAGGGATTTCCATGCAACGGATGCACTAGAGCTATAAGTGTATGAAAGCTCAAAAAGAAACTAAGTGGGTGTGCATCCAACTTGCTTACTCATGAAGACCTAGAGCATTTTGAGGAAGCCCATTATTGAAATATACAAGCCAAGTTCTATAATGAAATATTCCCACTAGTATATGAAAGTGACAACATAGGAGACTCTCTATCATGAAGATCATGGTGCTACTTTGAAGCACAAGTATGGTAAAAGGATAGTAGCATTGCCCCTTTTGTCTTTTTCTCTTTTTTTGTTTTTTTGGGCCTTCTCTTTTTTATGGCTTCTTTTTTCCTTTCCTTTTTTTCTTTTTCGTCCGGAGTCTCATCCCGACTTGTGGGGGAATCATAATATCCATCATCCTTTCCTCACTGGGACAATGCTCTAATAATGATGATCATCACACTTCTTTTTTACTTACAACTCAAGAATTACAACTCAATACTTGGAACAAAATATGACTCTATGTGAATGCCTCCGGTGGTGTACCGGGGTGTGCAATGAATCAAGAGTGACATGCATGAAAGAATTATGATCGGTGGCTTTGCCACAAATACGATGTCAACTACATGATCATGCAAAGCAATATGACAATGATGAAGCGTGCCATAATAAACGGACGGTGGAAAGTTGCATGGCAATATATCTCGGAATGGCTATGGAAATGCCATAATAGGTAGGTATGGTGGCTGTTTTGAGGAAGGTAAATGGTGGGTTTATGGTACCAGTGAAAGTTACACGGTACTAGAGAGGCTAGCAATGGTGGAAGGGTGAGAGTGCATATAATCCATGGACTCAACATTAGTCATAAAGAACTCACATACTTATTGCAAAAATCTATTAGTTATCGAAACAAAGTACTACGCGCATGCTCCTAGGGGGATAGATTGGTAGGAAAAGACCATCGCTCGTCCCTGACCGCCACTCATAAGAAAGACAATCAATACATAAATCATGCTCCGACTTCATCACATAACGGTTCACCATACGTGCATGCTACGGGAATCACAAACTTCAACACAAGTATTTCTCAAATTCACAACTACTCAACTAGCATGACTCTAATATCACCATCTTCATATCTCAAAACAATCATCAAGTATCAAACTTCTCATAGTATTCAATGCACTTTATATGAAAGTTTTTATTATATCCCTCTTGGATGCCTATCATATTAGGAATAAATTCATAACCAAAGCAAACTACCATGTTTTTCTAAAAGACTCTCAAAATAATAAAAGTGAAGCGCTAGAGCAAATGAGAAACTACTCCAAAAGATATAAGTGAAGATCAATGAGTAGTTGAATAATTATGCAACTATGTGAAGACTCTCTAACATTTAATAATTTAATATCTTGGTATTTTATTCAAACAGCAAGCAAAACAAAATAAAGTAAAATGACGCTCCAAGCAAAACACATATCATGTGGTGAATAAAAATATAGCTCCAAGTAAAGTTACCGATGAACGAAGACAAAAGAAGGGATGTCATCCGGGGCATCCCAAAGCTTAGGCTCTTGGTTGTCCTTGAATATTACTTTGGGGTGCCTTGGGAATCCCCAAGCTTAGGCTCCTTCCACTCCTCATTCCATAGTCCATCGAATCTTTACTCAAAACTTGAAAACTTCACAACACAAAACTTAACAGAAAACTCATAAGCTCCGTTAGTATAAGAAAATAAATCACCACTTAGGTACTGTTATGAACTCATTCTTTATTTATATTGGTGTAATATCTACTGTATTCCAACTTCTCTATGGTTCGTACCCTCCGATACTACTCATAGATTCATCAAAATAAGCAAACAACACATAGAAAACAGAATCTGTCAAAAACAGAATAGTCTGTAGTAATCTGGATCAAACGTATACTTCTGGAACCCCAAAAATTCTAAAATAATTTTCCGGACGTGAAGAATTTATCTATTAATCATCTGCAAAAACAATTAACTAAATAGCACTCTCCAATAAAAAATGGCAGCAATTCTCGTGAGCGCTAAAGTTTCTGTTTTTTACAGCAAGATCAAAAAGACTTTCCCCAAGTCTTCCCAACGGTTCTACTTGGAACAAACACTAATTAAACACAAAAAACACAACCAAAACAGAGGTGTCGGTGTCAAAACCGGCGGATCTCGGGTAGGGGGTCCCGAACTGTGCGTCTAGGCCGGATGGTAACAGGAGGCAGGGAACACGATGTTTTACCCAGGTTCGGGCTCTCTTGATGGAGATAAAACCCTACGTCCTGCTTGATTAATATTGATGATATGGTTAGTACAAGAGTAGATCTACCACAAGATCAAGGAGGCTAAACCCTAGAAGCTAGCCTATGGTATGATTGTTGTATATGGAGTTTATTGCCTACGGACTACAACCCTCCGGTTTATATAGACACCGGATAGGGTTAGGGTTACATAGAGTCGGTTACAATGGTAGGAGATCTTGAATATCCGCATCGCCAAACTTGCCTTCCACGCCAAGGAAAGTCCCATCCGGACACGGGACAAAGTCTTCAATCTTGTATCTTCATAGTCCAGGAGTCCGGCTGAAGGTATAGTCCGGCTACCCGAACACCCCCTAATCCAGGACTCCCTTAGTAGCCCCTGAACCAGGATTCAATGACGACGAGTCCGGCGCGCAAATTGTCTTCGGCATTGCAAGGCGGGTTCCTCCTCCAAGTCCTTCATAGAAGATTGTAAACACCAAGAGTAGTGTCCGGCTCTGCAAAATAAGCTTCCACATATTGCCATAGAGAGAATAATATTAACACAAATCAAATCTGCTGACGTATTCCGCAGTGCGTCATCACACTACAGCCAAGTCCTTCACTCGAATCGTTTTCACTTTTCCACCTCAGCGTGTTTTGCGAGGCGGTTTCCTTGGCACGTCTTGTCAAAGCAGAGATCGTGTACCCCCCTTTTACGGGATTCTCATCAATACGGACGTGGGTAACCCAACTGCGCCACTTATCACGGAGCTTGGGAGGCAAGCGAGTTTTACTAGGCAGGTGGGGACGCACAACCGCATTCGCCCATATAAGGGGACAAGGATCCACCTTTTTACCTACGCCTTCTTCCTCCTTTGCCTATCCATCTTCTGCGCACTCGAGCTCCAGCGCCCAAGCCCGCACTTCCCATCTCAACCTTCTCCAGCAATGTCCGGAGCGGGAGGCAAGTGGATGGTCTCCTCCGCTACGGAGGTCCAAGTCAAGAAGCTAAGGAAGGCCGGATACCTGTCTAAGGACATCGCGCACTGGCTTCCCGAAAAGGGGCAGCTTCTCCCCACCCCAAGGCCCCATGAGAGGGTAGTATTTCTTCCCCACTTCCTCCGTAGACTGGGTTTTCCACTCCACCCATTTGTCCGGGGGCTCATGTTCTACTATGGCCTGGATTTCCATGATCTGGCCCCGAACTTCATCCTCAACATCTCGGCGTTTATCGTCGTGTGCGAGGCTTTCCTCCGCGTCCGCTCTCATTTCGGCCTCTGGCTCAAGACCTTCAACGTCAAGCCCAAGGTGGTGCGCGGCAGCCAGGCGGAGTGCGGAGGCGCCATGGCGGGCAAGATGGCCAACGTCCTATGGTTCGAGGGCTCTTTTGTGGAGACCCTAAAGGGGTGGCAATCCGGGTGGTTTTACATCACCGAGCCACGCGATCCGAACTGGATTGCAGCCCCCGAGTTCCGATCCGGACCCCCCACACGGCTTATGTCCTGGAAAGAGACGGGCCTGTCGTGGGGTGACAAAAAAGAGGTGACCGGATTGCAAACATGCATCCAGTCCCTGGTGAACAAGCCAATCCGGCTTGTTAATGTAATCCAGGTTATGCTCATCCACCGGATCCTCCCGTGCTAACAACAGGATTTTAATATGTGGGAGTTCGACCCGGCGCAGCACCAAACCCTTAGCAGGCTCTTCGACACGACGTACGAAGATGCCTGGAAGGTGCTATTCAAGGGCGCCGAGGCTCCCGCATTCGCTTCCGAGGACCGCGGATACAGCTCGCAGCGTCACGCTAGCGAGGTAAGCTATCGTCACCTTTTACAGGATGTTAAGCTTTTTTCATAGTTTGACTCTATGCGGGATCTAAACTCCCTTACCTTTGACAGGCTTGGCGGGCGATATCCGGACCGATTAACTGTCCGGCTCCGCTGCCCGAAGACCCAGCCCCAGCTCTACTAGCGAAGCTGCTGGTTCCGACGCCTTATGTGGTGCCGGAGAAGAAGGCCAAGAAGAAGAAGACCACGGGGACTCGAAAGAGTGCTCGCAATGTGGTGGTGTCGGACTCGTCATCTGACGAGTCCGAGACGCCCTCCTCCCACGAAAACGAGGAGGAGGAAGAAGAAAACTCTCCCCCCCAGCGGAGGGAGGAGAGAAGAGGAAGGCCGCCCCAACGGGGGAGGCTGAGGGGTCTAGGAAAAGGAAGACCCCTCCGCCGGACTACGCCCCCAGTGCCGAAGAGGGCAAAGAGGAGTGGCCAAACAGGGCCAAGCGTCCGGCGAAATCATAAGTTTGGATATCAGAATAACTCATGATGTTCCTTTGTTGCACAGCTTTCCCTAATGTCGAATGTAATTATGCAGTCCGCCCCGGGCCGAATTCGACGAATCGTCGGGCGGCTCCCTAGACTCATCGGACGTGAACTCAGTTCCGCCCGCTGTCTCCCCCCGCACTGCAGACGACGCCAAAGTGGCGTCGCGACAAGCTCCGGGGCAGGAGGGGGTGGTCCCGGAGGAGTCGCAAGGCAACCTCCCGGACTCCAGGAGTGAAGGGGATAAGGCCCCCCAGGGCTCCAAGTCCGGCTTTGTGCCGGACACCGCGCCGGAATCTTCCACAGTTCCGGACCGCAGTAGGCGAACTCCTTCCAAGAGGAGCAAGCCTTCTGAGCCGGCAGCCTCCGTCCAACCGGAGGTGCCGGACAATCTGCTGGAGGTGCTCGATGGCGCCTCCATCGACGAGGGGCACCATACTATTATGAGTACGGTGATCCAGAAGGTTCAGTCCGTCAAGAGCGGACTGACTGAAGCTTGCGCTAGCCTTCTAACAGGCTTCGAGGTAAGTAAAATATGTAAAAATATTACCGCATAGACAGTAGCCCCTGATGCTCTGTTTGGCGTTCGGAAAGAAAAGCCGAATAGAGGATCTATTAAATATCGCAGGAGTCTAAATATGCGTATGCAGGCTTCACTGCTATCCACCGCCGCACTGACTGCAGAGGTGGGTGTCCTGAAGCAGGACCTCGAGCGGACCGAGCAAGAGCTCGGCCTTGCCAAGCGGCTGCTCGAGGAGAAAGAAGGTAAGAAATACCTTACAGAAAAAGTGCCTATAAAAAGGCGTGATTGCAAAAAGATAACGGGATTGTACTGCTTATTGTAGGGGCCATGACTAAGGTGGTGACCCTTAAGCAGGCGTTGTCTGAGGCCGAAAAGAAAACGGCCGTGGAGCGCACCGAGCGAGACAGACTTGGGGCTCGGGTCGGCGAGGTTCAGCAAGAGCTTCAAGCTCTCATAAAAAAACATGAGAGTTTGGAGCTTGAGTCAAAGGTGCAAGCATCCGAGCTCGCAACAGCCCTTGAGACTGCCAAGTCTGCCAAGGCCGAAGCCCAAAAGGCCCTCCAAGAGTTGGAGGAGATGAGGAAGATAGCAGCGGGTAAGGCATTCTTTATGCAAAGCAGAAATATAAAAGTAAACTACTTGTTACTTACCCGAATCCGGAGCTCTCCAGGGGCATTTGCCGATCTTCCCCGCAGCGTATCCGACGCTGCCGCATTCTACCAAGCTGAAGAGGGCAGCTCGACGGAGAAGGTGTTCTGGTCTCAGTATTCTGAGGCCGGACACCCTGTGCCCTTGAGCGACCAGCTGAAACAGCTGGTCGAGCTCCACAAGGCGGCCGAACAGGCCATGAAGGGCTTCATAGTTCGGCTGTGGTCCGGAGAGGCCCTGCCTGGGAGCTATTTTGGGCTGGTGCGGCGGCTGGTGGAGGCCTTTCCGAGGCTCGAGGTCATCAAGCGCTCCATCTGCATCGAAGGTGCCCGTCGGGCCCTTGCCCGTGAAAAGGTGCACTGGGGTAAGCTGGACGGTGAGAAGCTTGTGAAGGACGGGCCGCCGCTGGAGAAGGAGCATCGCAAGCCCGAGAACTACTACAAGGATGTTCTTGCAGGTGCCCGCCTTGTGGCGGATGAATGTACCAAGGATGTGATTTTTGAATGAACTCGCTCGTGTTTATCCTGTGCGCTGAAAACTTGTTCATATGGGCTAAGCAATGCTTATTGAATTTAAAATATTACTTTCTGTGCGGCCGTTTATCAAAAAATTGAGAGATGGCCAGTCGTCGGCTTCTGCCCCCATGCCACTAGTGCTGGGGTGTTCGGGATAAACCTGAGCGCTCTTTTTCCCATAGTTGGGTCCTTCGAGGGAGGCGCTCAGCACAACGAACCAGGCAATCGGACTATAATGCTTGAACACTCTCACTTAGCCATAGAACTCTATAATTTTAAATTTCAGCGAAGCCCCTAGTTCGGAAGACCGACTTCGGGGCGCTATCCACGCCTTGGCTGGACAAAGCCAGCTCCTCGCTTGAAGCGGCATAAGTCTTTAGGGACTCGAAAAACCTCTCGAACAGTGACCGGTCTCTCGCCTCATCATGACAGTCAGTTTTAGCTTTCTCCACTGAGGTGCTTAACCCAGCTGAACCGAGGCACAATCGCAGTGGTTCTCCTAGTGCTACCTTAGCCGATATAGCGGAACGTAAGGCACCAAAACATAGGAGCCGGGCAAACCCAACTATTGACCCAAATCATGATTCGGAGCCAATGCATATAGTGCTATAAGTTCGGGGTGCCGCACTTGTGAAAGTGTACGGACTTCTCACACCATAATGAGGGGTACTGAAGCCCCTGGCGTGTTTGCTGTACCATGATGTACGGGTGCAATCATGTCATTTAATAAACATATATGTGAAAAGAGGATAATGCGAAAAATAGACAAAAAGCTATGCATTGTTTATAGAGAGGCTATTTATCAAAGCCGAACGATACAAATAGTGCGATAAGCAAAAGATATTGGACTATTCAGTATGTCCTGACCAGGGGCAGGCCACGGAATTGTATTTAAAACAGGTATACCGCTCGTAACAGAGACCACCTGGGAGTTCCATAATGCGGCATGGCTTGTCTGCCTCCCTAGATCTTGCATCGTTTGTGCGGCAGTCGAATTGCCGAACAGGTCGTCCGAAGTATGGAGTCCTGAAAGTAAGAAAAAAAATTAAAAAAAGAATCCGACAGCCCCTAGTACGTTTTAACCGTATTTTGGGCGTGCCGTTATTGTGCCCCTTCCCCTGTGCCCATGGTATTTCAAGGGCGTAGTTATGTACACGAGGTACTGGTTTCGCTATGTCGCGAAAGCTGGGGTTGGGGCCGCATTGCTACGCTTGCTCAGAGTGTGCCAGGCGGTCCTGCTGTGGGTTACTCCGGGCGCGCTTGGCAGTGTCTGGCTTTTTAATGGCCGGACTGGAGAATTGCCTGAGAAGGCTACTTTGTACCTCCTCTCCGAGAGCCGCCGTATGCTCCTCCGCACGGAGGGAGCGTTCAGTGTTTCCGTTGACCGTAATTACTCCTCGAGGGCCTGGCATCTTGAGCTTGAGATATGCGTAGTGTGGCACTGCATTGAACTTTGCGAATGCGGTTCGTCCGAGCAGGGCGTGATAGCCACTGCGAAACGGGACTATATCGAAGATTAACTCTTCGCTTCAGAAATTGTCCGGGGATCCGAAGACCACGTCAAGTGTTACTGAGCCTGTACAGTTGGCTTCTACACCTGGTATAACGCCTTTAAAGGTCGTTCTTGTGGGCTTAATCCTTGAGGGATCTATGCCCATTTTCCGCACTGTATCCTGATAAAGCAGGTTCAGGCTACTGCCGTCGTCCATGAGGTCTCTTGTGAGATGAAATCCGTCGATGATTGGGTCGAGAACCAATGCGGCGAAGCCGCCATGACGGATGCTAGTGGGATGGTCCCTTCGATCAAAAGTGATCGGGCAGGAGGACCATGGGTTGAACTTTGGGGCGACTGGCTCTATCGCGTATATGTCCCGTAGCGCACGCTTCCGCTCCCGCTTGGGAATGTGGGTTGCGTATATCATGTTCACCGTCCGCACTTGTGGGGGAAAGCCCTTCTGTCCATTGTTGTTCGGCGGCTTGGGCTCCTCGTCGTTGCTGTGCAGCCCCTTGTCTCTGTTTTCGGCCCTTAACTTGCCTGCCTGCTTGAACACCCAACAATCCCTGTTAGTGTGATTGGCTGGCCTTTCGGGGGTGCCATGTATCTGGCACAAGCGATCGAGTATTCGGTCCAAACTGGACGGGCCCTGAGTATTCTTTTTGGATGGCTTTTTCCGCTGACCGGATTTATAGCCTTTGAATCCGGCGTTGACTGCCGTGTCTTCATTGTTGTCGCTGTTAAAGCGGCGTTTTTGCTTATTCCGACGTGTCCTGCCACTTTTGTCCTTGGTATCCGAATTACCAGGGTTCTTTGATAAGTTGTTACTGCGAGCTAGCCAGCTGTCTTCTCCCGCGCAAAAGCGGGTCATGAGTGTCGTGAGGGCTGCCATGGATTTCGGCTTTTCCTGTCCCAAGTGCCGGGCAAGCCACTCGTCGCGGATGTTATGCTTGAAGGCTGCTAGGGCCTCTGCGTCCGGACAGTCGACTATCTGGTTTTTCTTTGTTAAGAACCGTGTCCAGAATTGTCTGGCCGATTCCTCTGGCTGCTGAATTATGTGGCTTAAGTCATCGGCATCCGGCGGTCGCACGTAAGTGCCCTGGAAGTAGTCGAGGAATGCGGCTTCCAGGTCCTCCCAAGACCTGATTGAGTCTGCTGGCAAGCTGTTAAGCCAATGCCGGGCCGGTCCTTTAAGTTTGAGCAGGAGGTATTTGATGGTGTGTAGGTCATCGCCGCGTGCCATGTGGATGTGAAGGAGATAATCCTCGATCCATACTGCCGGATCTGTTGTGCCATCGTATGATTCGTTGTTTACGGGTTTGAAACCCTCTGGGATTTTATGATCCATTACTCTGTACTGGGCTATATCACGATGCAGCTCGGAAGAGCTATGTCTGTTGTGTTCGGCCCGGCTGGATTTGTTGTATCCGGAGTGAAGATCATTGTCACATGCCGTAGGGCGCCTGCGCGATCCGTAGATCGATCTTGTTTGTCTTGCCTTATCCTCCAGTATGTCTCGCAGGTCGGGCGCATTTTCCCGTGCCTTAGTTGAGCGGCGTCGGGGCATGGCTTGGTGGAGGGCCGAGAGGCCTCTCTGTCGCGGCCGCGAGGTGGCCGGTCTGCCATGTCATGCACTGGTGATGTAGGTGCTTCCTCCTCTGATCGGGGTAGCGGCCTGCGCTTCGGGTAACTCTTGGAGGGGCGTTCGAGTTCATACTCTTCGGCCGCAAGGACTTCAGTCCATCTGTCAGCTAGCAAATCTTGGGCAGCTCTAAGCTATTGCTGCTTTTTCTTGAGGCTGCTTGCCGTGGCTAAAAGCCTGCGTTTAAAATGCTCTTGTTCGGCGGGGTCTGATGGTATGACGAATTCGTCGTCATCGAGGCTTGCCTCGTCTTCGGAGGGAGGCGTATAGTTGTCATCCTCGACTTCTTGGTCTGCCGCTCTCTCATGAGGGCTGGCTTCTCCATCTTCCTGTGCCGAATCTTGCTGAGGTGGGTGTTCTTCGGCGCTATCCGGGGTAGTATTATCTCCCGTGCCAGAATCACCATTTTTGCTTTGGCGGGATTTAGAGCGGCGCCGCTGACGCCGGCGCTTTGGTTGTTTCTTGGGGGCGTCATCCCCCACTGTTCCATCGCCATCTCCATCTTTTGGAGTATCCACCATATATATGTCATATGACGAGGTGGCCTTCCAGCGCCCTACAGGTGCTGGTTCCTATTCGTCTCCTACATCGTCGTCCATGCCGTCGATGTCTTCGGAGCTGAAGTCAAGCATGTCGGTTAGATCGTCGAAAGTGGCTACAAAGTGGGTGGTGGGTGGGCTTTGAATTTCCACATCGTCCGTATCCCACACTCGCTGACCTAGTGCGGCCAGGGCTCTCCTGATAAAGAGAGAGACTTAAGAGAATTCAGGATGTCGCCAAAAGGCGAATGCTCAAAGATGTCTGCGGTGGTGAACTCCATTATCGGCGCCCAATTGGATTCGATTGGCAGGGGCGCGGGGGGTTCTGAGTCCGGGGAGGAGTCCGGATCCTCGGAGTCACGAGTCGTGCAGAGTGCGGGGCTAGCGTTCGGCTCGATCGCTTTCGGGATCGCAGCCCCCGAGGTGACATCCAACCGCTCATCCTCGATTGGCGCAATAGTCTCCGAGTTAGGGGTCGGAACCGATGCGTGTGCGGCCTCCAGGACACTGTCCGGGGGCAGAGCTAGATCATGCCCCTCGAGATAGTGCGGCGCGCTTGGCCGTGGCTCGAGCCCGTTGAGGATCAAGTCTCCGCGGATGTCAGCCGTGTAGTTTAAGCTTCCAAACCTGACTTGATGGCCAGGGGTGTAGCTTTCGATCTGCTCCAGGTGGCCGAGCGAATTGGCCCGCAGAGCGAAGCCGCCGAAGATGAAGATCTGTCCGGGGAGAAAAGTCTCACCCTGGACCGTATCGTTGTTGATGATCAAAGGAGCCATCGGGCCTAAAGGCGACGACACAGAGGAACTCTCAATGAAAGCACCAATGTCGGTGTCAAAACCGGCGGATCTCGGGTAGGGGGTCCCGAACTGTGCGTCTAGGCCGGATGGTAACAGGAGGCAGGGAACACGATGTTTTACCCAGGTTCAGGCCCTCTTGATGGAGGTAAAACCCTACGTCCTGCTTGATTAATATTGATGATATGGGTAGTAGAAGAGTAGATCTACCACGAGATCAAGGAGGCTAAACCCTAGAAGCTAGCCTATGGTATGATTGTTGTATATGGAGTTTATTGCCTACGGACTACAACCCTCCGGTTTATATAGACACCGGATAGGGTTAGGGTTACATAGAGTCGGTTACAGTGGTAGGAGATCTTGAATATCCGCATCGCCAAACTTGCCTTCCACGCCAAGGAAAATCCCATCCGGACACGGGACGAAGTCTTCAATCTTGTATCTTCATAGTCCAGGAGTCCGGCTGAAGGTATAGTCCGGCTACCCGAACACCCCCTAATCCACGACTCCCTCAAGAGGCTAGATAAGTTTTTCATTACTAAAAAGGAGAAAAAAGCAAGGAATAAAAATAAAATTGGGTTGCCTCCCAACAAGCGCTATCGTTTACGCCCCTAGCTAGGCATGATGATTTCAATGATGCTCACATAAAAGATAAGAATTGTAACATAAATAGGGCATCATGAAGAATATGACTAGCACATTTAAGTATAATCCACTTCCTATGCATAGGGATTTTGTGAGCAAACAACTTGTGGGAACAATAATCAACTTGCATAGGAAGGTAAAACAAGCAAATCTTCGAGATTTTCAACACATAGAGAGGAAACTTGATATTATTGCAATTCCTACGAGCATATGTTCCTCCCTCATAATAACTCTCAGTAGCATCATGAATGAATTCAACAATATAACCAGCACCTAAAGCATTCTTTTCATGATCTACCAGCATAGAAATTTTATTACTCTCCACATGAGAAAAATTCTTCTCATTTAGAATAGTGGGAGTATCATAAGAGACTCGAATACTATAAATTGTTTCCACATTAAAAGAGTAATGTTTAGAAAAAGGGTAATCGTAATCATGACAAGTTTTATAAGTATAATCATCACTACTTTTTATAGCATACGTGTCATCACAATAATCATCATAAGTAGCAACTTTGTTCCCATCATAATCAATTGAAACCTCTTCCAAGATAGTGGAATCATTACTAAATAAAGTCATGACCTCTCCAAACCCCCTTTCATCAATATAATCATCATAAGTAGGAGGCATGCTATCATCATAATAAGTTTGCATATCAAAACTTGAGAGACTACAATTGTCATCTTCATTAAACATAGCATCCCCAAGCTTGGGACAAACATTAATTGCAAAAAATATATTTTCAAACTTTTCATTCTCATCAAACATAGCATCCCCAATCTTGGGCCTTTTCATATCATAAGCATAATCACTCTCATCATTAATAGTATGGATAGCACCAATAGTATAGCAATTATCATCATCACAATGAGTAATAGGAGCAACATCATTTGGGAGAGATACCTTTCTACCTTTGCTTCTTCGTCTTTTCTTTTTCTTCTTCACATTATGTGTGGGTTCAATCCTATTTTTGTAGCTCCTTATTAATGAGATTGGTTGAATAGAAGGCTCCTCCTCATTACCTGATTCATCATAAGAAATAATAGGAGGGTATTGGGAAGCCTCTTACCTTTCATTAGTATTCTCTTCATCCTCTATTTGTTTTGTTTTCTTTATGTAATTGGCAATATAAGGATTTTCAATGCAATTCACCGCACAATACATAAAATTTCTTCTAGATCAATATCGAGGAATTTCTCAAGGTTATATTCAGGAATATGCTTACTTATACTTTCATTTCTTCATAACCCAAAAGCAAACTAAGTTCATTATGATGTGCAAGGGAAATCAAATCATCACAATTTTTGGACACGATACGATCATGAAACAATTTGCATTGGAGATTTAAATGACCATGTTCATTGCAAAGTTCACAAGTATGGTGAAGAAATTTTAAATTTTCAGCACAAACATCTAGCCTCTCTTGCAACCATTTAGTTTCTAAATACTTATGCCTCTTGCAAAATCTATCTTCCCTATTTGGTATGTACTTGCAAACTCTATGCACTCCACCAAAGTTGACATGCTTATAAGAGACATTTTCATCATGACTGGTGCAATCATCATTAGTACTATGGATATTCAAGGATTTCATACTAACAACATTGCAATCATGCTCATCATTCATAGATTTAGTGCCAAATATTCTAATGCATTCTTCTTCTAATAATTTGGCACAATTATCGGAATCCTTATTTTCATGAAAGATATTAAAAAGATGAAGCATATGAGGTACCCTCAATTCCTTTTTTTGTAGTTTTATTTTATAAACTAAACTAGTGATAAAACAAGAAACAAAAAGATTCGATTGCAAGATCTAAAGATATACCTTCAAGCGCTAACCTCCCCGGCAACGGCGCCAGAAAAGAGCTTGATGTCTACTACACAACCTTCTTCTTGTAGACATTGTTGGGCCTCCAAGTGCAGAGGTTTGTAGGACAGTAGCAAATTTCCCTCAAGTGGATGACCTAAGGTTTATCAATCCGTGGGAGGCATAGGATGAAGATGGTCTCTCTCAAACAACCCTGCAACCAAATAACAAAGAGTCTCTTGTGTCCCCAACACACCCAATACAATGGTAAATTGTATAGGTGCACTAGTTCGCCGAAGAGATGGTGATACAAGTGCAATATGGATGGTAGGTAAAGCTTTTTGTAATCTGAAAATATAAAAACAGCAAGGTAGCAAAATGGTAAAAGTGAGTGTAAACGTATTGCAATGCGTTGAAACAAGGCCTAGGGTTCATACTTTCACTAGTGCAAGTTCTCTCAACAATAATAACATAATTGGATCATATAACTATCCCTCAACATGCAACAAAGATTCACTCCAAAGTCACTAATAGCGCAGAACAAACAAAGTTATCCTTTCTGATCGATCTATTCAAGAGTCCGTAGTAAAATAACATGAAGCTATTCTTTCCGTTTAATCTATCATAGAGTTCATACTAGAATAACACCTTAAGACACAAATCAACCAAAACCCTAATGTCACCTAGATACTCCATTGTCACCTCAAGTATCCGTGGGTATGATTATACGATATGCATCACACAATCTCAGATTCATCTATTCAACCAACACAAAGAACTTCAAAGAGTGCCCCAAAGTTTCTATCAGAGAGTCAAGACGAAAACGTGTGCCAACCCCTATGCATAAGTTCACGGAACTGGCAAGTTGATCACCAAAACATACATCAAGTGGATCACGTGACATCCCATTGTCACCATAGATAAGCACATGCAAGACATACATCAAGTGTTCTCAAATCCTTAAAGACTCAATCCGATAAGATAACTTCAAAGGGAAAACTCAATTCATCACAAGAGAGTAGAGGGGGGAAACATCATAAGATCCAACTATAGTAACAAAGCTCGCGATACATCAAGATCGTACCACCTCAAGAACACGAGAGAGAGAGAGAGAGATTAAACACATAGCTACTGGTACAAACCCTCAGCCCCGAGGGTGAACTGCTCCCTCCTCGTCATGGAGAGCGCTGGGATGATGAAGATGGCCACCGGAGAAGGATTCCCCCTCCGGCAGGGTGCCGGAACGGGTCTAGATTGGTTTTCGGTGGCTACAGAGGCTTTTGGCAGCGGAACTCCCGATCTATTCTGCTCCCCGATGTTTATAGGCGAAAGAAGTTGGCCAGGGGAGCCACGAGGGGCCCATGAGGGTTGGGGGCGCGCCCAGGGGGGCAGGCACACCTCCCTGCCTCGTGGACACCTTGAAGCTTCCCTAACGTCTACTCCAAGTCTCCTGGATTGCTTCCGTTCCAAAAAATAACTTTCCCGAAGGTTTCATTCCATTTGGACTCCGCTTGATATTCTTTTCTTTGAAACACTGAAATAGGCAAGAAAACAACAATTTGGGCTGGGCCTCCGATTAATAGGTTAGTCCCAAAAATAATATAAAAGTGTATAATAAAGGCCATAAACATACACAACAGATAATATAATAGCATGGAACAATAAAAATTATAGATACGTTGGAGACGTATCAATGTCCAGTCTCATGCTCAAATCAAATCAAAATAATTGCGAACAAAACTCCCCCAGGATTGTTGTTAGTTGGAGGCACCCGTTGTTTCGGGCAAGCCATGGATTGATGCTTGTCGGTGGTGGGGGAGTATAAACTTTACCATTCTGCTTGGGAACCACCTATAATGTGTGTAGCATGGAAGATATCGAGATCTCTCGGTTGTTATGTAGACAATGAAAGTATACTGCTCAAAATATTATTCATCTCTATTTCAAAACTGAGCTCTGGCACCTCTACAAATCCCTGCTTCCCTCTGCGAAGGGCTTATCCATTTACTTTTATGTTGAGTCATCATCCTCTTATTAAAAAGCACCAGTTGGAGAGCACCGCTGTCATTTGCATCCATTTTTGTTAGTTTACATTGAGTATAACTTGACTGGATCTCTTTTACCATGAATTACAATGTCTAGTCAGTCCTTGATCTTTAAAGGTGCTCTGCATTTATGTTTTGCGGTCTCAGAAAGGGCTACCGAGATACCATCTTGTTATATCATATCATGATTGTTTTGAGAAAATATTGTCATCCGAGATTTGTTATTATTGCTCGCTAGTTGATTATGCCATTGATATGAGTAAACATGACACCTAAATGTTATTGTGAATATGGTTAGTTCATAATCTTTGCTGAAAACCTGAATGCTGGCTCTATGTATTTACAACAACAAGAGCAAACAGAGTTTGTAAAAGTTGTTCTTTATCACTTTCAGTTTATCAACTGAATTGCTTGAGGACAAGCAAAGGTCTAAGCTTGGTGGAGTTGATACGTCCCTGTCGTATCTACTTTTCCAAACACTTTGCCCTTGTTTTGGACTCTAACTTGCATGATTTGAATGGAACTAACCCGGACTGACGCTGTTTTCAGCAGAATTGCCATGGTGTTTTTTTTGTGTGCAGAAATAAAAGTTCTCGGAATGACCTGAAAATCAACGGAGATTATTTTTGGAATATATAAAAAATACTGGAAGAAGAATCCACGTCAGGGGGCCCACACCCTGTCCACGAGGGTGGGGGCGCGCCTACCCCCATGGGCGCGCCCCCCTACCTCGTGGGCCCCCTGACGCTGCACCGACCTCAACTCCAACTCCATATATTCACTTTCGGGGAGAGAAAAATCAAAGAGAAGGATTCATCGCGTTTTACGATACGGAGCCGCCGCCAAGCCCTAATCTCTCCCGGGAGGGCTGATCTGGAGTCCGTTCGGGGCTCCGGAGAGGGGAATCCATCGCCATCATCATCATCAACCTTCCTCCATCACCAATTTCATGATGCTCACCGCCGTGCGTGAGTAATTCCATCGTAGGCTCGCTGGACGGTGATGGGTTGGATGAGATTTAACATGTAATCGAGTTAGTTTTGTTAGGGTTTGATCCCTAGTATCCACTATGTTCTGAGATTGATGTTGCTATGACTTTACTATGCTTAATGCTTGTCACTAGGGCCCGAGTGCCATGATTTCAGATATGAACCTATTATGTTTTCATGAATATACATGAGTTCTTGATCCTATCTTCCAAGTCTATAGTCACCTATTATGTGTTATGATCCGTTAACCCCAAAGTGACAATAATCGGGACCATTACCGGTGATGACCGTAGTTTGAGGAGTTCATGTATTCACTATGTGTTAATGCTTTGGTCTGGTACTCTATTAAAAGGATCCCTTAATATTCCTTGGTTTCCAATAGGACCCCGCTGCCATGGGAGGGTAGGACAAAAGATGTCATGCAAGTTCTTTTCCATAAGCACGTATGACTATATTCGGAATACATGCCTACATTACATTGATGAACTGGAGTTAGTTCTGTGTCACCCTATGTTATAACTGTTGCATGATCGATCGCATCCAACATAATTATCCATCACTGATCCAATGCCTACGAGCTTTTCATATATTGTTCTTCGCTTATTTACTTTTCTGTTGCTACTGTTACAATCACTATAAAACCAAAAATATTACTTTTGCTATCGTTACCACTACTATCATATTACTTTGTTACTAAATACCTTGCTGCAGATATTAAGTTATCCAGGTGTGGTTGAATTGACAACTCAGCTGCTAATACTTGAGAATATTCTTTGGCTCCCCTTGTGTCGAATCAATAAATTTGGGTTGAATACTCTACCCTCAAAAACTGTTGCGATCCCCTATACTTGTGGGTTATCACACACGCACTACACTACATCAGGGACTGCGCCACCACTGCGGTGTAGCCTCCCAGCTGGAGTTGTCCTTTGATGACGGCGGAGTGGCTGAGCGACGACGACGGACTGGTGCCATTAGCGATTGTGGGAGAAGCAGATGAGATAAGCTACAGGGAGGGAGGGGAAAATGCGACGTAGGACTCGTCGGCCGTGAGGGTTTATATAGTAGGCTGGTAAGCATTGGGATTTTGAGGGATTTCACCGATTTGGGCAGGAAGCTTGCGCGGGAACGAGCTCACCACCGTTTGGCCAAAATAACCCCCCCGCGCGCTGCTCAAGCTTGCGCTCGAAGCCGTCTGCGACAATGGGGTGACAAGGCGTGTGAGAGGAGGACGAAAGGACACGTACACATACGGTTAATAAAAAATGTTTGCGATTTAATTACCTACTATACACCTGTCCTGGTTTACAAGTAGGATTTAACTAATAAAATACAAATGCGTGTCACTAAAGATTATATCGTTGGATTCGTATTTGAACATAGTTTCCAGTTATACAATTTTTGTAACATGCGTTAACATTTTGTTGGTTAAATTTAAGGTTATATACCAGCAAGTGTTTGCTCGCAACACACACGGCTTATTCCATCACAAACAGCTCGGATGGATCAACTGTATGCCATGTATCGCACACGCAACTCTAATCTGATTCGTGCTTGATGTATCCTACATCGCTCGCACAGTGTAGCGACCAAACCTCAAACGGTCCAATCTCTATGCTCTGGTGTCATCCCTGGATCAGTAATGCTGACACCACACAGTACTTGAAGGATTTATAACAGAGTAGCAATCACACACTTATTACATCGAGTGTCTCAAAAGAGAACTTATTACAATAAATATGGCTTAAGGCCATCTAATAACGATAACAGCGGAAGGCTTGGAAGATAAGTGAGTCCATCAACTCCAACGGCATCACTGAGTATAGAACCACGACCTAATGGCACCTTAATCATCGTCTGAAAAGTCTGCAACATTAACGTTGCAGTCCGAAATGGGTCAACACATGGAATATGCTGGCAATGTAACACATAGAGAGTAATGGAATAAAATAGGCTATTCTATATGCATATATGGCTGGTGGAAAGCTCTATGGTTACAGTTTTGCGTAAAGCCAATTTTTCCCTACTGCAAAGGAATAAATTTTATTTAACTATCATGGTAGTTGTTAAACATTGAGAATGGTTGACAGCATTCTCAATCCCAATTAAGCATCATCATTAAAACCCAACAATTAACTTTGGAGTAACATGATGAGATTCACATGATAATCCAGGTACTAGATACTCAAGATGTCCATAACCGGGGACACGGCTAACCATGATTAGTTTATACACTCTGCAGAGGTTTGCGCACTTTTCCCCATAAGACTCGATCTCCTCCGTTGGTTTTCTCGCACTGCATGGTGTTTGAGAAACGGATGACCGAGACATAGTCTTTCAGAAGCTATAGCACCTTACGAACGGGTAGGCCATACCAACCTACATCCCCTACATCTTCTAGTCTACCACTGTAAGAGTTCGCACGACTTAGTCAACTATGCTAGAGCCCATAGTAGCTTGTGGCTGCACACGGAAGTTTCTAGTATGAATAATCTCATGATCCCTTTGAACCTGGGTGGCGGTCCAAAAGAAAACAGGCAATCGCTGGAATACCCAGGTACCTCAATCCACCCAGATGTGTGTTTAGGTTGTCACCTTAAATAAACCATTAATTAACAAAGCTCACATCTGTCATGGATACACTCACCCAATCCACGTCTACTAGCATAGCATAGCAATAATAAGAAAACGTAGAGTAACTCCCAAAGGTTTGATAATAAACAGGTAATAGGTTCTACCTCAACTACTCCCCAAACCCACAATTTAATTAGATCCTAATCATGCAATGTGTGAGGATTGATCTAATGCAATAAAACTGGGTAGTTGGAGGTATGATCAAAGTGTTACTTGCCTTGCTGATGACCCGGGAAACCTAGCGATTCTAAGTAGCAAGCGGCGCACTCCGAGTACTCTATCGCAAACAAACAAACATACAATAAGTACTCAACTAATGCACAGGTAAAACTCAAACAAGAGAACTAACCAGAAAGTTCAACTTAAGAACTCCGGTTGGCAAAAAGAATCAAAACAAACGAAGCAATGAAAGACAAACGGCAAGAGAAACAAGCTTCATTTACTATCTGGGTCTAAGGCAATTTTTACAGTGGCAAAAACTTGTTTGAGTTGGTTAAACGGAAAGCGGGTTTCGGTACGAAACTCCAGGCGCTTGAATCGCCTGATTCTGATAAACGAACGAAAAGTTAAACTAGAACGAACATCGGATCAGAGATCGCGATCAGAAAAACCGTGGATTTAATCTGAGAAAAAGAAAAACGATGAACAGTTAATGAACAAACATTCGTTAACAAAAACTAAACGAAAAACGCGTTCGTTAAAACGAACGGACGAACGGGCGCTCGCTAAATAAATAAACCGAAAAAACGATCTATTTATTAAAAAAACGAAACTAGGGTTTAAAAAAAACGAAACGACTTTTTCTCAAAAACCGCCCGACGGGGCTCCGGGCGGCGTGGGGCGCGGCTGCAGCGGGCGGCAGCGGCGGTGACTTGGCGGCTTGCGGCGGCGCGGGGCGGCGGCGGCGAGGACTCGGGGCTCCAGGGGGGTTGGCTATATAAAGGAGGGGGGTTGACTTGGGGAGGGGGTCGGCGGCGCAGGGCGGCTCCGGCTCGGACTCCTCCTCGAGTCCCGCGGGGAAGGCGGCGGCGGCGGCTTGGGCCGGCCTGGCTCGGCTGGGCCCTTGGCCCAGTCGGGCGCGGGTTTTTTTTAACAATTTCGCTGCGCCTAAGAAAAAAATCTAGAAAAAAATAAATAAAAATCTAAAAATGCCAAAACAAATTTTCTCCGTCTAAATAAAATATTTAGAACATGATGAACATTTTTTTGGCTCTAAATGCAATTTTTGAAAACGTGCAATTTTTCATAAAATCGAATAAAATAGCAAATAAAACCAAAATAAAATCTTATTTGATTTTTTACTAAATCCTCAATATTTCTTTATTTTGGGAAAGTCATTTTATTCCCTCTCTCATACTTTTATAATATAAATAATTGAAGATAAAATAAATAAAATCAAATGATCCTATCTTCAAAATTTGAGAAAAACTCAAATATGAAAATAACGAAATCCCCAACTCTCTCCGAGGGTCCTTGAGTTGTGTAGAATTTCTAGGATAAACCAGAAAAGCAATAAAATATGATATGCAATGATGATGTAATGTATAACATTCCAAATTGAAAATTTGGGATGTTACAAACCTACCCCCCTTAAGATGAATCTCGCCCTTGAGATTCGGGTTGGTTAGAAAATAGGTGAGGGTGGTCCTTCAGCAATTCTTTCTCTCGCTCCCAGGTGGCTTCATCCTCCGTGTGGTGGCTCCACTGAACTTTGCAAAACTTGATAACCTTGCTGCGGGTGACTCGACTGGCATACTCTAGAATCTTAACTGGTTTCTCCTCATAGGTCAAATCACTGTCCAACTGAATTGCTTCGAGTGGCATTGTATCTCTTAGCGGTATATCAGCCATCTCTGTGTGGCACGTCTTCAACTGGGAAACGTGGAACACGTCGTGAACTCCTGACAATCCTTCGGGCAATTCCAACTTATAGGCTACTTCTCCCATACGCTCCAAAACTTTGTATGGGCCTACAAAACGTGGTGCTAACTTTCCCTTAACTCCAAAGTGCTTAACTCCTCGAAGTGGTCATACTCGAAGATACACTCGGTCTCCGACTTCGTAAACTGTCTCCTTGCATTTAGAATCTGCGTAGCTCTTCTGCCTGGACTGGGCTACCTTGAGCCTGTCGCGAATCAATTTCACTTTCTGTTCAGACTCCTTAATCAGATCCGGTCCAAACAACTGACGGTCTCCAACTTCATCCCAAGATAATGGGGTCCTGCACCTCCTTCCGTACAAGGCTTCGAAAGGGGCCATCTTCAAACTGGATTGATAACTGTGTCCTGTGGTAGCATCAATAATTTGATCGATGCGGGGGAGGGGGAAGGGATCCTTTGGGCAAGCCTTATTGAGGTCCTTGAAATCAACACATAGGCGCCAGAATTTGTCCTTCTTTGGTACCATCACCAGGTTTGCTAGCCAGTCCGGGTGTTTTATTTATCTAATGAATCCGGCCTCCAATAACTTGGCTAGTTCCTCTCCCATAGCTTGTCTCTTAGGTTCAGAGAAACGCCAAAGAGTCTGCTTGACCGGCTTGAATCCCTTTAGAATATTAAGGCTGTGCTTGGTCAGCCTGCGTGGGATTCCTGGCATGTCTGAGGGGTGCCAGGCGAATATGTCCCAATTCTCGCGCAGGAACTCTCGTAGTGCGGCGTCCACGGCGGGGTTTAACTGTGCCCCGATGGAGGCTATTTTTGTAGGGTACGTTGGGTGGACTTGGAATTTGATTATTTCGTCTGCTGGTTTAAAAGAGGTGGACTTGGATCTCTTGTCAAGTATCACGTCGTCCCTGTCCACTGTGGAGCGTAGCGCAGTTAATTCCTCGGCCGAAAGGGCTTCGGATAATGCCTCGAGGGCCAATGCGGCTATTTTGTTTTCGGCGCGGAGTGCTATGTCCGGATCACTAGCGAGAGTGATGATTCTGTTGGCCGGGCATTTTGAGCTTCATGTACCCGTAATGGGGTATGGCTTGGAAGATCATGAACGCCTCCCGCCCTAAAAGGGCGTGGTATCTGCTACTGAATGGGGCCACTTGGAATGTAATTTCTTCGGACCTATATTCTTCAGCGTGCCGAATACCACATCTAGTGTGATTTTCCCAGCACAGCCTGCTTCCCGACTGGGAATGATTCCTCTGAAGGTTGTGCTGCTTTGCTCAATGCAGTTCCAGTCTATTTCCATTTTTTGAAGAGTTTCCTCATAGATGAGGTTTAATCCACTACCGCCGTCCATGAGTACTTTGGTGAGTCGAAAGCCGTCCACAATTGGACTGAGGACCAGTGCAGCTGGTGCTCGGGCTGTTCGGAATTTAGGTTCGTCACTGGCATTGAAGGTAATAGTCGTGTCACTCCATGGATTTATTGCTGCCACGTGGCAGATTTCGGCAAGGCTGCAGAGTGTTCGCTTGCGCCTATTATTTGATGCGAAGGTCTCAAAGACTATTAATACCGTATTGTTATCCACGGGATGGTGCTCTCTGGCATCTGGGATGAGAAGATCCTCGCCACTTTTGGCCACCTGCCGGAGTACCCAACATGCTCTAAGGCTGTGTGTTGGTATGGTATCCGCTGTACTATGAATTTTGCAGGGTCCGTTGAGCCATCCCTCCAATACGGTTCCACGCCCTGTAGAGGGTCTTTGCTTCTTTGTAATTAACTCGGGTGTCTTATGATAATGCACCCTTTTACTTCGGACTGGGTGTATATTCAGAGCCGGATTATCCCAAAATTTCGTTTCGGTTTTCCAGGCGCTTTCCATCGCACAGTACTTTCGTACTATGGACGCCAAGTCGGCGAAGCGTGATATGTCACGGCGACTTATGGGTTAAGGATTCCCTTGTCCGTGCAATTATTGCAGAAAAATGAGACTGCGTCTTCCTTGCGACAGTCCTTAACCTTGTTCATCACAAGGAGGAATCTGGCCCAATGATGATGTACTGTTTCCTGGGGCTCTTGCCTGATGTGGGAAAGATCGTTTATGTTTGGGTGAGTGGGTGGATTTGAGTCCGAACCCTTACCCGATCTGAGACCCAGGGGCCGAGGAGTTTCCAATCTTGGAAGTTCGGATTCCGGGATGTTGCCCGATAAGTCTGGCCCGCTGCCTGACTCTAGGTTCAGAGCTTGGGTGATGTCCTCCCGTAAATAGGTATCCGGCTCGGAGAGCTCAGGAATTCGGACATAGTTAGTCCTCAAGATAGAGGAAGAATCGCCGCATTGTTCCTCCACCACCGCGATATGATGGATGACCGGTGGAGAGTTAATCTCCCTTTGATCGGGTTTAAGCCCAATCCGATCATAGTCCGTAGAGACTCCTAAGGCGGTGATGCGATCCAATAGCTCGTTTAGGGAAGAGAGCTCCATTGGATCCATCTGCTCGGCAAATTCCGAGCCGACGTGGAGGCTGTTTTCGATGACCCGAGAAGTCATCATCGGTGCAGCAGCCGAACGGGTCATGATGAAACTGCCTAGCCGGAGAGTTTGGCCGACAGCCAGGGCTCCCCTGGCGGTAATGTTGTTTTTAACAACGAGACGAGGCATCCTTCCTTACGGTGACGGCACAGTGGAACTCTCAATGAAAGCACCAATGTCGGTGTCAAAACCGGCGGATCTCGGGTAGGGGGTCCCGAACTGTGCATCTAGGCGGATGGTAACAGGAGATGGGGGACACGATGTTTACCCAGATTCGGGCTCTCTTGTTGGAGGTAATACCCTATGTCCTGCTTGATTGTTCTTGATGATATGAGTAGTACAAGAGTTGATCTACCACGAGATCAGAGAGGCTAAACCCTAGAAGCTAGCCTATGGTATGATTGTTGTTGGTCCTACGGACTAAACCCTTTGGTTTATATAGACATCGGAGGGGGCTAGGGTTACACAGAGTCGGTTACAAGGAAGGAGATCTACATATCCATACTGCCAAGCTTGCCTTCCACGCCAAGGAGAGTCCCATCCGGACATGGGACGAAGTCTTCAATCTTGTATCTTCATAGTCCAACAGTCCGGCCAAAGGATATAGTCCGGCTGTCCGGATACCCCCTAATCCAGGACTCCCTCAGACCAATTGGATCCAAAAGTTTAATGCAATGGTTAGAATGTATTCTTAATACTTTTCTCATAGTTGTGGATGCTTGCGAGGGGGTTAATCATAAGTAGGAGGTTTGTTTAAGTAAGAACAAACCTAAGCACTGGTCCACCCACATATCAAATTATCGAAGTAGCGAACACGAATCGAATCAACATGATGAAAGTGACTAGATGAAATTCCCTTGTACCCTCAAGAACGCTTTGCTTATTATAAGAGACTGTTTTGGCCTGTCCTTTGCCTCAAAAGGATTGGGCTACCTTGCTGCACTTTTGTTACTATTATCATTACTTGCTCATTACAAAATATCTTATTATCAAACTACTCTGTTACTTACAATTTCAGCACTTGCAGACATTACCTTGCTGAAAACCACTTGTCATTTCCTTCTGCTCCTCGTTGGGTTCGACACTCTTACTTATCAAAAAGAGCTACAATTGATCCCATATACTTGTGGGTCATCAGGTCTTCGGGTGTCCGGACTATTTGATATGGGCCAGACTGATGGGCCATGAAGATAAAGCAGAAGGCTATTCCCCGTGTCCGGGTGGGACTCCTATGTGCGTAGAACGGCAAGTTTGGTGTCTGGGTGTAATGTTTCCTTCCTCTGCAAGCCGAATCTATACAACCATAGGCCCCGTCGATGTGTATATAAACCGGAGGGTTTTAGTCCGTAGAGGCTATCAGAAGAATTACAGGCTAGACAACTAGGGCTTAGCCAATACGATCTCGAGGTAGATCAACTCTTGTAACCCCTATACACATCAAATACAATCAAGCAGGACATAGGGTTTTACACACAACTTGGGACCCCCTACCCGAGATCTGCCGGTTTTGACACCGACATTGGGCACCTGCCAATTCGGCCTCCCCCCTTCCATATTCACCCGGGGGAGGAAGGAAGGAGGAGGGAGGAGAGAAGGAAGGGGGAGGCCGAATTGCTCCCCTTCCTTTCTCTCTTTTCCTCTATACTTCTCCTCCTATTCGGCCTTTATGGGGGCACACCAGCCCCTTAGGGGGTGGTCTGTCCCCCTCTTGGCCCATTAGGCCCATATAGTTGCTGGGGGGGTGCCCGGAACCCCTTCCGTTGACCCGATATGTACCCAATACCCCCAGAACACTTCCGGTGTCCGAATATCATCGTCCTATATATGAATCTTTACCTCTCGACCATTTCGAGACCCCTCATCATGTACGTGATCTGATCCGCGCCTCCGAACAACATTCGGTCACCAAATCACAAAACTCATATAATACAAAATCGTCATCGAACGTTAAGCGTGCGGACCCTACGGGTTCAAGAATTATGTAGACATGACCGAGACACCTCTCCGGTCAATAACCAATAGCGGAACCTAGATGCTCATATTGGTTCCCACATTCTACGAAGATCTTTATCGGTCGTTGCTACCTCTTGAGCATACGTTGGTTTTCCCTTGAAGAGGAAAGTGTGATGCGGCAAAGTAGCGTAAGTATTTCCCTCAGTTTTTGAGAACCAAGGTATCAATCCAGTAGGAGATAACACGCAAGTCACCTAGTACCTATACAAACAATCAAGAACCTTGGAACCAACGCGATAAAGGGGTTGTCAATCCCTTCACGGTCACTCGCAAAAGTGAGATCTAATAAAGATAGTAAGATAAATATTTTTTTGGTATTTTTGTTGTATAGATTGGAAAGTAAAGATTGCAAAATAAAATAAATAGGAAACTATAATTGTAGATCGGAAACTTATATGATATAAAATAGAAGATTATATGATGTAAAATAGAAGATTATATGATGGAAAATAGACCCGGGGGCCATAGGTTTCACTAGTGGCTTCTCTCAAGAGAACATATATTACGGTGGGTGAACAAATTACTGCCGAGCAATTGATAGAAGAGCGCATAGTTATGAGAATATTTAGCCAATGATCATGAATATATGCATCACGTCTGTGTCAAGTAGACCGAAACGTTTCTACATCTACTACTATTACTCCACACATCGACCGCTATCCAGCATGCATCTAGAGTATTAAGTTCATAAGAACAGAGTAATGCATTAAGCAAGATGACATGATGTAGAGGGATAAACTCAAGCAATATGGTATAAACCCCAACTTTTTATCCTTGATGGCAACAATACAATACGTGCCTTGCTACCCCTACTGTCACTGGGAAAGGACACCGCAAGATTGAACCCAAAGCTAAGCACCTCTCCCATTGCAAGAAAGATCAATCTAGTAGGCCAAACTAAACCGGTAATTCGAAGAGGCTTGCAAAGATATCAAATCACGCATATAAGAATTCAGAGAAGAACCAAATATTATTCATAGATAAACTTGATCATAAATCCACAATTCATCAGATCTCGGCAAACACACCGCAAAAAGTATTACATCGAATAGATCTCCAAGAACATCGGGGAGAACTTTGTATTGAGAACCAAAGAGAGAAAAAAGGCCATCTATGGACCCGAAGGTCTGTGGTAAACTACTCACACATCATCGGAGAGGCTATGGTGTTGATGTAGAAGCCCTCCGTGATTGATTCCCCCTCCGGCAGATCGCCGGAAAAGGCCCCAAGATGGGATCTCATGGGTACAGAAGGTTGCGGCGGTGGAAATGTGGTTTCGTGGCTCCCCCTGATGTTTTTAGGGTATAAGAGTATATATAGGCGAAAGAAGTACGTCGGTGGAGCTCCGTGGGGCCCACGAGGGTGGGGGTGCGCCTACCCCCCTGGGCGCTCCCTCCTGCCTCATGGCCGCCTCGCGGAGTTCCAGACTTCAACTCCAAGTCTTCTGGATTGCTTTTGTTCCAAGAAAGATCATCGCGAAGGTTTCATTGCGCTTGGATTCCGTTTGGTATTCCTTTTCTGCAAAACACTGAAATAGGCAAAAAAAACAGAAAGTGGCACTAGGCCTTTGGTTAATAGGTCAGTCCCAAAAATAATATAAAAGAGCATATTAAAGCCCATTAAACATCCAATACAGATAATATATTAGCATGGAACAATAAAAAATTATAGATACGTTGGAGATGTATCAAGCATCCCCAAGCTTAATTCCTACTCGTCCTCGAGTAGGTAAATGTTAAAAATAGAATTTTTGATGTGGAATGCTACCTAACATACTTTTCAATGTAATTTTCTTTATTGTGGCATGAATGTTCAGATCCGAAAGATTTAAGAAAAAAGTTTAATATTGACATAAAAATAATAATACTTCAAGCATTCTAACCAAGCAATTATGTCTTCCCAAAATAACATAGCCAAAGAAAGCTCATCCCTACAAAATCATATAGTTTGGCTATGCTTCATTTTCGTCACACAAAATGCTCCATTCATGCACAACCCCCATGACAAGCCAAGCAATTGTTTCATATTTTAGAATTCTCAAACTTTTTCAACTTGCACGCAATATATGAGCATGAGCCATGGACATAGCACTATAGGTGGAATAGAATGGTGGTTGTGGAGAAGACAAAAAAGAAAAGGAAGATAGTCTCACATCAACTAGGCATATCAATGGGCTATGGAGATGCCCATCAATAGATATCAATGTGAGTGAGTAGGGATTGCCATGCAACGGATGCACTAGAGCTACAAGTGTATGAAAGCTCAACAAAAGAAACTAAGTGGGTGTGCATCCAATTTGCTTGCTCACAAAGACCTAGGGCAATTTGAGGAAGCCCGTCATTGGAATATACAAGCCAAGTTCTATAATGAAAAATTCCAACTAGTATATGAAAGTGACAACATAAGAGACTCTCTATCATGAAGATCATGGTGCTACTTTGAAGCACAAGTGTGGAAAAAGGATAGTAACATTGCCCCTTCTCTTTTTTATCTCATTTTTTTGTCTGGGCCTTCTCCTTTTTTATGGCCTCTTTTTTTTCATTTTTTGTCCGGTGTCTCATCCCGACTTGTGGGGGAATCATAGTCTCCATCATCCTTTCCTCACATGGGACAATGCTCTAATAATGAAGATCATCACACTTTTATTTACTTACAACTCAAGAATTACAACTCAATACTTTGAACAAAATATGACTCTATGTGAATGCCTCCGGCGGTGTACCGGGATGTGCAATGAATCAAGAGCGACATGTACGAAAAATTATGAATGGTGGCCATGCCACAAATACGATGTCAACTACATGATCATGCAAAGCAATATGACTATGATGAAGCGTGTCATAATAAACAGAACGGTGGAAAGATGCATGGCAATATATCTCGGAATGGGTATGTAAATGCCATAATAGGTAGGTATGGTGGCTATTTTGAGGAAGGTAAATGATGGGTTTATGGTACCGGTGAAAGTTGCGCGGCACAAGAGAGGCTAGCAATGGTGGAAGGTTGAGAGTGTGTATAATCCATGGACTCAACATTAGTCATAAAGAACTCACATACTTATTGCAAAAATCTACAAGTCATAAAACCAAGCACTACGTGCATGCTCCTAGGGGGATATATTGGTAGGAAAAGACCATCGCTTGTCCCCGACCGCCACTCGTAAGGAAGGCAATCAAAGAAACACCTCATGCTTCAAATTTGTCACACAACGGTTACCATACGTGCATGCTACAGACTTGCAAACCCCAACACAAGTATTTCTCAATTTCACAATTACTCAACTAGCACAACTCTAATATCACCATCTTCATATCAAGTATCAAACTTCTCATAGTATTCAATGCACCCTATATGAAAGTTTTTACTATACCCATCTTGAATGCCCATCATATTAGGACTAATTTCGTAACCAAAGCAAATTACCATGTTGTTCTAAAATACTCTAAAAATAATATAAGTGAAGCATGAGAGATCAATAATTTCTATAAAATAAAACCACCACCGTGCTCTAAAAAGATATAAGTGAAGCACTAGAGCAAAATTATCTAGCTCAAAAGATATAAGTGAAGCACACAGAGTATTCTAATAAATTCTGATTCATGTGTGTCTCTCCCAAAAGGTGTGTACAATAAGGATGATTGTGGTAAACTAAAAAGCAAAGACTCAAATCATACAAGACGCTCCAAGCAAAACACATATCATATGGTGAATAAAAATACAGCCTCAAGTAAGGTTACCGATAGACGAAGACGAAAGAGGGGATGCCTTCCGGGGCATCCCCAAGCTTAGGCTTTTGGTTATCCTTGAATTTTACCTTGGGGTGCCTTGGGAATCCCCAAGCTTAGGCTCTTGCCACTCCTTATTCCAAAATCCATCAAATGTTTACCCAGAAACTTGAAAACTTCACAACACAAAACTTAACAGAAAATCTCATGAGCTCTGTTAGTATAAGAAAACAAACCACCACCTTAAGGTATTGTAATTAACTCATTCTTTATTTATATTGGTGTTAAACCTACTGTATTTCAACTTCTCTATGGTTCATACCCCCCGATACTAGCCATAGATGCATCAAAATAAGAAAACAACATGTGAAAAATAGAATCTGTCAAAAACAGAACAGTCTGTAGCAATCTGTAGGTTTCGAATACTTATGTACCTCCAAAAATTCTGAAAAATTAGGACGACCAGGACAATTTGTATATTGATCTACTGCAGTTGGAATTGGTATTTTATCGCTCTCTGGGAAAATGAAAATTATTTTCGTGAGCGCATACTTTCTGTTTTTATCAGCAAGATCAAACAACAACCACCCAAGAAGATCCTAAAGGCTTTACTTGGCACAAACACTAATTAAAACATAAAAACACAATCATAACATAAGCTAGATAAATTATTTATTACTCCCTCCATCCCATAATGTAAGACGTTTTTTGACACTACGCTAGTGTCAAAAAATGTCCTATATTATGGGACGGAGGGAGTACTAAACATGAACAAAAAGTGAAGAACAAAAATAGAATTGGGTTGCTTCCCAACAAGCGCTATCGTTTAACGCCCCTAGCTAGGCATCTATAATTTTAATGATACTCACATGAAAGGTAGAAATTTAAACACGAAGGGAGCATCATGAAGCATATGAAAATCACATCTAAGTCTAACATACTTTCTATGCATAGGCATTACATAATCAAACAACTTATCAAGACAAGCAAAAACTAGCATATGCAAGGAAGTAGAAAGAAACAATAGCAATCTCAACATAAAGAGAGGTAATTTAGTGACATGAAAATTTCTACAACCATATTTTCCTCTCTCATGATAATTACATGTGGTATCATATTCAAATTCAACAATATAACTATCACATAAAATATTCTCTTCATGATACACATGCATGCAAAGTTGACACTCTTCCAAAATAGTGGGAATATCTTTAACTAAAGTCATGACCTCTCCAAACCCACTTTTATCAAAAATTTCATAAGATTGAACATTCTCCAAATATGTGGGATCTAAAGTTGACACTCTTCCAAACCCACTTTCAATATTATTGCAAACATTATTATCAATCTCATATTCATCATGGGGCTTAAATAAATTTTCAAGATCATAAGAAGAATCACGCCAATCATGATCATTGCAACAAGTAGAGGACATAATAAAACTAGCATCCCCAAGCTTAGGGTTTTGCATATTATTAGCACAATTTACATCAATAGAATTTGTAATAAAATCATTGCAATCATGCTTTTTATTCAAAGATCTATTGTGAATCGCTTCACAATGTAATTCATCACACTTTTCAGATTCACGAATTTCAAGCAAAACCTCATAAAGATAATCTAGTGCACTCAACTCAGTAGCAATAGGTTCATCATAATTGGATCTCTTAAAGAGATTAGCAAGTGGACGAGGATCCATAAACTTTTAGCAAGCGAAGATGCAAGGAAAGAGAAGGTATATGGTAACACAAGTAAACAAAAGATCGAACGAAAGAAGGGTGAAGAAAAGGCAAACGTTTTCGAAAATCGTTTTAGAAGTGGGGGAGAGGAAAACGAGAGGCGAATGGCAAATAATGTAATGCGAGGGAGAAGAGTTTGTGATGGGTACTTGTTATGTCTTGACTTGAGCGTAGATCTCCCCGACAACGGTGCCAGAAATCCTTCTTGCTACCTCTTGAGCATGCGTTGTTTTTCCCTTGAAGAGGAAAGGGTGATGCAGCAAAGTAGCGTAAGTATTTCCCTTAGTTTTTGAGAACCAAGGTATCAATCCAGTAGGAGATAACACGCAAGTCACCTAGTACCTGCACAAAGAATCAAGAACCTTGCAACCAACGCGATAAAGGGGTTGTCAATCCCTTCACGGTCACTCGCAAAAATGAGATCTAATAAAGATAGAAAGATAAATATTTTTGGTATTTTTGTTGTATAGATTGGAAAGTAAAGATTGAAAAATAAAATAAATAGGAAACTAGAATTGTAGATCGGAAACTTATATGATGTAAAATAGAAGATTATATGATGGAAAATAGACCCGGGGGCCATAGGTTTCACTAGTGACTTCTCTGAAGATAGCATATATTATGGTGGGTGAACAAATTACTGCCGAGCAATTGATAGAAGAGCGTGTAGTTATGATAATATCTAGGCAATGATCATGAATATAGGCATCACGTCCGTGTCAAGTAGACCGAAACGATTCTGCATCTACTACTATTACTCCACACATCGACCGCTATATATCTAGCATGCATCTAGAGTATTAAGTTCATAAGAATAGAGTAATGCATTAAGCAAGATGACATGATGTAGAGGGATAAACTCAAGCAATATGATATAAACCCCAACTTTTTATCCTTGATGGAAATAATACAATACGTGCCTTACTGCCCCTATTGTCACTGGAAAAGGACACCTCAAGATTGAACCCAAAGCTAAGCACTTCTCCCATTGCAAGAAAGATCAATCTAGTAGGCCAAACTAAACTGATAATTCGAAGAGACTTGCAAAGATATTAAATCATGCATATGAGAATTCAGAGAAGAACCAACTATTATTCATAGATAAACTTGATCATAAATCCACAATTCATCGGATCTCGGCAAACACACCGCAAAAAGTATTACATCGAACAGATCTCCAAGAACATCAAGGAGAACTTTGTATTGAGAAACAAAGAGAGAGAGAAAGAAAGCCATCTAGCTAATAACTATGGACCCGAAGGTCTGTGGTAAACTACTCACACATCATCGGAGAGGCTATGGTGTTGATGTAGAAGCCTCCGTGATCGATTCCCCCTCCGGCAGATCGCCGGAAAAGGCCCCAAGATGGGATTTCACGGGTACAGAAGGTTGCTGCGGTGGAAAAGTGGTTTCATGGCTCCCCTGATGTTTTTAGGGTATAAGAGTATATATAGGCGAAAGAAGTATGTCGGTGGAGCTCCGTGGGGCCCACGAGGGTGGGGGGTGCGCCTACCCCCCTGGGCGCACCCTCCTGCCTCGTGGCCGCCTCGCGGAGTTCCAGACTTCAACTCCAAGTCTTCTGGATTGCTTTCATTCCAAGAAAGATCATCACGAAGGTTTCATTCCCTTTGGTATTCCTTTTCTGCAAAACACTGAAATAGGCAAAAAAACAGAAACTGGCACTGGGCCTTCGGTTAATAGGTTAGTCCCAAAAATAATATAAAAGATCATATTAAAGCCCATTAAACATCCAAAACAGATAATATAATAGCATGGAACAATAAAAAATTATAGATACGTTGGAGACGTATTAGTCGTACCGTAATGACAACATACATTATTCCCTTTGTCATCGGTATGTTACTTGCCCGAGATTCGATCGTGGGTATCTTCATACCTAGTTCAATCTCATTACCGGCAAGTCTCTTTACTCGTTCCGTAATACATCATCCGGCAACTAACTCATTAATCACATTGCTTGCAAGGCTTATTATGATGTGTATTACCGAGATGGCCCAGAGATACCTTCCTGATACACAGAGTGACAAATCCTAATCTCGATCTATGCCAACCCAAAAAACACCTTCAGAGATACTTGTAAAGAATCTTTATAATCACCCAGTTACGTTGTGACGTTTGATAGCACACAAGGTATTCCTCCGGTATCCGGGAGTTGCATAATCTCATAGTCAAAGGAATATGTATATGGCATGAAGAAAGCAATAGCAATAAAACTTAACGATCATTATGCTATGCTAACGGATGTGTCTTGTTCATCACATCATTGTCCTAATGATGTGATCACGTTCATCAAATGACAACACATGTCCATGGTTAGGAAACTTAACCATCTTTGATTAACGAGCTAGTCTAGTAGATGCTTACTAGGGACACCGTGTTTTGTCTATGTATCCACACATGTATTAAGTTTCCGGTTAATACAATTCTAGCATGAATAATAAATATTTGTCATGATATAAGGAAATATAAATAACAACTTTATTATTGCCTCTAGGGCATATTTCCTTCACTCACAAAGCGTAGAAGATGTACCGAGAGGGATCAAGTGATCCCATGGTATGGTAAGCATTGTCCATTACGCTTTGTGTACTAACCCATGGTCTATGTGAGAGTTCTGTGTGGGGTTAAGTGTGTTTCCATGGGCTTGTGTCAAGAGGAAGATATCATACAACCCATGAAGAGGATGACATCAAGTGGTGATCGTCATCAAGATTGCAGTGTGCAAGTTCAAGTGGAGCATCACGAAGAGATCAAGTGCTTGAAGCTTGCTGTTCATTGTGGTGACAATGGACTTGTGAAGATGTGCGGAAGAGAGGCTCACCCATAGTTGATTATGGGGGAGCAATCAACTAGTCTTCATTGACCCAACTAAATCAAGAAAGGTGGTCCATCTCGAGGAGGACAAGATCGTCATCATCTAGCTCAAGTGGATTATGCGCAAGGCAAAGGTTTGCCCTTGATAGGTTTTCTATTTTACCGGTCTCATGGTGGTAGTTGGCAGACCGGGTTATAGGATCTATTGCCATACTATCAAGGGGGATCTCGATGAGTAGCTTGATCGTATCATTCGTAAAGAGCTCAAACCATTGCATCCTTACATCATCTTTCTTGGTTCTTGTTTGGTGTTTCTCTTTGTGAGTTTTAGAGCTTATGGTCATCTTCATGACAAGCTCGAGTTCATCAAAAACGGAGTTCACATGCATCTTCTATGATGTTTTCGATGTTGGAGGTTATGCCGGTTCTTCTCTTTTGGAGGTTTCACTCCTCTATATCTTATGCCGGTTCGCTGTTGGATGCTACTCATCGTCATCTATCCAACAAGCTTGAGTTTGCTGAATTTGGAGCTCATATGCAGAAGTTATGGCAGTTCTGGTTTTCTTATTGCATCTGTGTTGCTTGGGGCTTGCTTGATGCACCCCTACGGTAGTACCGCTCTGGGCAGCGGTAGTACCGTTTGTAAGCGGTGGTACCATCCCTGTCGGGCGGTAGTACTGCTTGTAAGCGGTACTTCAGTTGTCCAGTTCCACGGTTTCCACCGCTGCTTTTTCCGGGGTTCTGTTTTTCGTGTCGGTTTCAGCTGTAGTAGGGCGGCAGTGAGGCGCAATAGTACCGCATATAAGCGGTAGTACCGTCCGTCGGGCGGTAGTACCGCTTCAGTAGTACCGCCGTCGTGCTCTGCTCTGCCCTGGCTCCTCTGCTCCCGTGTTCTGCTTCTCCCGCGGTAGTACCACTGGGATGAGCGGTAGTACCGCTTACAAGCGGCACTACCGCCCCAAGGTTCTTAGCCGTTGCTCCTTTTTCCCGTTACTACCCGCTCGTTGGAGCGGTAGTACCGTTCATGTGCGGGCTGAGCACACAACAGTTGGATTTTTCCCCACCTATAAAAGGGGGTATTCCACCTATAAAAGGGGGTATTCTTCCCCATTGAATCCCATCCCGTGAGCCCGTGTTCTTCCCCCATTGTTGACCTTCTTCGAGCTTGCTATCTCTCAATCCCTCCATGGATTCTTGCTAGTTTTTGGGTAAAAAGGGAGAGGAGACCTAGATCTACGTTTCCACCAATCACTTTCTCTTCTATGTGAGGGGAACCCTTTGGATCTAGATCTTGGAGTTCTTCGTGTTCTCTTCTTCGTTCTTCCTTTCGTTTTCCTCCCTAGCATTAGTTGCTTTGGTGGGATTTGGGAGAGAAGGACTTGGGCACTCCGTGTGCCCTTGCCATTGCATTTGGTGCATCAGTTTGAGTTCTCCACGGTGATACGTGGAAGTTACAAGTTGAGAAGTTTATTACTCTTGGGTGCTTGGTTCCCTTGAGCTTGTTCCTCTTGGGTGCTTGGGCGCCCTAGACAGTTGGTGGTGCTTCAGAGCTAAATCATTGTGGTGTAAAGTTTCGGACAAGCATCGGGGTTTCCAATTAGGTTGTGGAGATCACCCCGAGCAATTTGACGGGTACCGGTGACCATCCCCAAGGGTTGCCAAACTGTACGGGTTCGGTGAGTGCCCCCAAGGATTGCCGTTTGTATGGGTTCGGTGACCGCCCTCAAGGATCCCTTAGTGGAATCACGACATCTTGCATTGTGCGAGGGCGTGAGGAGATTACAGTGGCCTTAGCGGCTTCTTGGGGAGCATTGTGCCTCCACACCGCTCCAAACGGAGATTAGCATCCGAAGGGTGTGAACTTAGGGATACATCTCGTCTCCGCGTGCCTCAGTTATCTCTTACCCGAACCCTTTACTTATGCACTTTACTTTGTGATAGGCATAGTGTTTCATGTTATATATCTTACTATCATATAGCTATTTATCTTGCTTAGCATAAGTTGTTGGTGCACATAGGTGAGCCTAATTGTTGTAGGTTTTGTGCTTTACAAATTAACCGCTAGGTTTATTCCGCATTTGTTCAAGCCTAAACCGTAATTATTTTAAATCGCCTATTCACCCCCCTCTAGGCAACATCCTCGATGTTTCACCCCTCGTGGCTCCGTCTCACCTCCATAAATTCTCTAAAATCGGGAAACCAATAGAGAGCCACCCAAAACACTTTTTTCTGCCGCCGCAAGTTTTTGTTCTTCCACGATCCCATCTGAAGGCCTTTTGTACTCTGCCGAAGGGGGAATCGATCATGGAGGGCTTCTACATCATCCTTGCTGCTCTCCGATGATGTATGAGTAGTTCATCATAGACCTACGGGTCCATAGCTAGCAACTAGATGGCTTCCTCTCTCTCTCTACACACACACACACACTGTTCTTCTCGGTGTTCTTGGAGTTCTATCTGATTTAATCTTCTTTTGCATTGTGTTTGTTGGGATCAGATAAATTATGGGTTTATGATCTGAATATTTATGAATATTAATGGAGTGTTTTTGAACTTTATTATGCATGATTGTTATAGCTTTGTATTTTCTCTCCGATATATCTGTTTGTTTTGGCCAACTAGATTGATTTATTTTAAGTGGGAGAGATTCTTTGTAATGGGTTCAATCTTGCGGTGATCTATCGCAGGGATTGAAGAGACAATACACATATTTGTATTGTTGCCATTAAGGGTAAAATGAATAAACCCCATCATTTTATCATATATGTCATCTTGCTTAAGGCGTTACTCTGTTTTATACTTAATACCCTAGATGTATGCTGGATAATGGTCGATGGGTGGAGTAATAGTAGTAGATGCAGGCAGGAGTCAGTCTGCTTGTCTCGGACGTGATGCATATATACATGATCATTGCCTTGAATATCGTCATAACTATGCGCTTTTCTATTAATTAACCAACAATAATTTGTTCACCCACCGTATGCTATGTGTTCGGTAGAGAAGCCTCTAGTGAAAACTATGGCCTCTGGGTCTACTTTTATAAAAACACAAAAAAACCTGCTGCAATTTTTATTTTTTTATTTTCTTTTATCTTTACAATTTATTTATCTATCACTATAAGATTTAATCTTTACAAGTAACTGCCAAGGGGATTCACAACCCTCTTGTTTGCGTTGGGTGCAAGTATTTGCTTTTATGTGTGCAGATGTTGTCCACGAGGCTTTGTGTGATTCTTTTACTGGATCGATAACTTAGTTCTTAAGTGAGGGAAATACTTATCTCTACTGTAATGCATCTCCTCTCCTCTTCGGAGAAATTCCAACGCAGCTCACAAGCAACAATATGCCTAATTAAGCACCTATTCTTACAAATAAGCACCGATGCTTAAAAAAGATTGATTTATTTCTTTAAGCATCTTCCCTAAGCGTTTTGCATCGTACAAGACCTAGGCCTAGTTCTTTTGGCCGATTGTCCCAGAATCATGAGAATCGAACTTCCACCCAGATTCTCCCAGAATCTTGAACCTATATTTTTTTACAATCCTAGCTGTTTTCAAAAATATATGAATTCATCCTAACTTGTTAGGACTGTAATATATATATATATATATATATATATATATGTGTGTGTGTGTGTGTGTGTGTGTGTGTGAGTTCATCCTAACTATTAGTTAGGATTGTAAAAAATATAGGAGTTTAAGATTCTGGAAGAAGCTTGAGGAAGGTGTGATTGTCAAGATTATTATGAGAGAATCGGCCGAAAGAACTGGGCCTAATACGAGCCAGAGCCACCCATTTCAGTCACTCAGAGGCCAACCTGGGCCGAGCTTTAACAGGGTCAGGTGTTTGCTGGGCCATAAACCAAGAGAGAGCATGGGCAGTTTCGAACCGCATCGTCCCACGATCCAAACTGACGGCGGAGATTTCCCAGCGCTTCTGGCATCTGGGTCGCGAACTACTCCGTCAGATCCGACACCTTCTCTCCTCGCCTCTCCTCGTCTCGACGCGCGCGACAGAGACAGGGGAAGAAAGCCCAAAACCCTAGTCCTCGTCGCCGGCGGCGAGATGGCCGTCAACGAGGAAACGTCCGTCTACGTAGGCGGCCTGCCCTACGACGCCGACGAGGATATGCTCCGCAGCTACTTTGGGCCCTGCGGCACCATCGTCTCCGTCAAGGTCTCCCATCCCCACCTCCGTTTTGCTTCCGTACCCCCGCTTCTCCTTGTTGCTTCCTTGTACTTTCGGAGGGAAAAGGCGGCTTGGTTGTTAGGGTTTTGTTTCTTTGCTGCCGCTTTGATGCAGAAGCATGCGCCTCTCGGGTTCCGCGTGCGAGATGGTTTAGGTCAACGAAAGAGGCTTTTCTATGTTTCTTGGATTATTACGTGCAATTGGCAGTCCATGGAGCGACCGGGTAAACTCAATTCTGGAAGAGTTGCACTGCTGGATAAAGACTTGCCTCACTAAAGATGATCTGGGAAGACGGGGGGTAGCAGATCTACTGTCGTGTCACTTGTTTGTTGCTTAGTTCAGTGTCAAGATGGACCACGTATCTCGTTTTAGTTCTTATCCTAGAAGGGGGTTCGCTTGGATTTTTTTTGGATGTCTGCATTCTTCCATTTCAGGTTTTTGATTTAATGCCTAGAAGATTGGAAGTAGAAAAATTGCAAGTGTGTTTCAGATGTCAAGGCATGAATTTGAGGACATTATGATCTAGGTTGCAAGTAAACTGCTCTTGTCGGAGTGGAAGAAGTGTGTCTGTAGAGGTGTAATCATTACAGGGCCAAAATCATGAACAAAATTTTGGAAACCTCAACTGTGAGCTTGCTTATGTAAATCTTGTCTTAAATAAATGTGTATAAAGTAACAGAAAACAACAAGAATAGGAACTAGTAGAAGAGGCCTGCTTTTTGGATTTGATTTGGTGGCCATGATTTTGGCATGTTCATGGATCATTATTTTCCATGTTCTCCTATCCAAACCCAAATCTTTGGGTACATTCCGTTCTTTAATTCCTTCAAGTCTCTCAAGATGATCTGGGAAGATGGAGGTAGCAGATCTAGTGTCGTGTCACTTGTTTGTTGCTTTGTTCGGTGTCAAGATGGATCACATTTCAGGCCATAGTTTCGTATTTTGAGGTTTTCTTATCCCAGAAGGGGGTTCTATCGAATTTGTTTTGGATGTCTGCATTCTTCCATTTCAGATATTTGATTTAATGCCTAGAATAGGAAAAAAAATTAAGCCTGTCTCATATATCGGCATGAATTTGAGGACATTATGATCTAGGTTGCAAGTATACTGTTATTGTTTGAGTGGAAGATGTATGGCTGTATAGAGGTGTAACAATTACATGGCCAAAATCAAGAAAACTAATTTGGAAATTTTAATTGTGAACTTGCTGATGTAAATCCCATCATAATTAAATGTGTGTAAGCAACGAAATGCAACAAGAACAGGAACTAGAAAAAGAGGCCTTCTTTTTGGTTTTGACTTGGAGGTCATGATTCTGGCACATCCATGGATCACTATTTTCCATGCTCTCCTATCCAAACCCAAATCTTTGGGTACATTTGTTCCTTAATTTCTTCAAGTCTCTTCTTATGTCCTAGTCCTGACTCTCATTGTATAGTTCACACAAGTTAAAATTGATCTATGCACCTGAGCCTCTGGAGGCCTCCTTTGGACATGTCAAAATCATATCATGACGTGTTAGATCAGCTTTTCTTTAGTTATCATCATTTTGATTTGATCATTCCTTGTATGATCACAGATTCACCATAGCATATGCATCTCTGCTGCACTCATCTGCTGGATTGTCGTTTACTAGGCCAAAATTCTGCCCTAGACAACGTCACAGGCCATAATTGGCTATGTTTTTTTTATTTGTTTGCTATGAACGATTGTAGTTAAGTTCTATGATTTTCCTTGAGGTGGTTCGTTGTGATATGACCAATGGGAGATTGAGATTGTACATGCAATTAGATACCATCCTTACCTGATCAATTTGTGCATTGCAGGTGATAAATGATCAGAGAATCAGGGGCAAGTGTTATGGGTTTGTTACTTACACTCAACATAGGGCTGCTCAGCGTGCTATCTTGGAGATGGATGGCAAGGTATAGTTCTATATGGAACTTTAACAACTATTTCTTTTCTCTTGTATTGAATTTTATTATTTGGGACAGCAAATAGGTAATCGTGCTGTGAGAGTAAATGAAGTGCGTACAAGAGGCAACACCCGTGATTTTGGGCGTGATGGCTTCCGACGGGATCCTGTAAGAGATGGAAGGGATGTATACTGGGACCGAAGGGATAGGGAGAGGAGTTATGATCGTCACCGGGATAGAGATCCTTACCATGACAGGGATAGTGATAGACCTCGTGACCATGACAGAGACAGATATGATGAACGTGGGGGATTTGATCATGAAATGGACTATTCCATGGATCGAGATCATGAAGGAGATGAGAGGCGTGCTAGAGACCTTTATCGAGGTGACCATGATCGTCCAGTGGAGACACGTATGGACTCCGATAATGACAGAGACAAGGAAAATTCAAAAGGCTATGATAGTGAAAGAGATAAAGAAGACAAGGAACAGCCACCAAGGAAAAGGTTCAGGTACTACTTTTTCATAGTTATTCAAATACATTATGATGCATCCGTCTTATTATGTACATTAAGTTATCTGGATGATGTGAATGTACATTAGTAAGTTATAGATTGTCTCGCTGAAACTGTACCTCATTCATCGTCAATTTGCCAAAATGCATGCTGCCACTCCAACCACTAGTAGAATATGACAACCAGCTGTTGCATATCTGATCTTTCATTGTTGATTTTTACTTCTGCTCATGCTAGATTGCAAATTGGTTTAATACTTAAGTAATAGCATTGGAGGTACAAGTTCAAGTAACTTCGTAATACAATGACCAAGAATGCCACTGAACAAATCAACGTAATGGACTTGACTATGCTGACGAGGTTTTACAAATGTATTTATGTTGGTATTTTAATCATCAAAACCAAGCTATCTACTTCACTAAGATTTAATAATGGATCTGAATCTGTGGTACTGAATAGATCATTGGCAAAATATTTGACATGTTTTTTTTTTTACTTTCTCAGTGACTATGCAAAATTCAGAAATGGCACATACGAGCAACATTCATAATATGACTTTATTTCTTTGTTTCTACTTCTTCAAAACCATAATCTTTAGCGCGAGCTTTTGCCTAGTCATCAAGTAGCAGAGAAGTCTTTTCCCAGGATGTAGTGTTCACTTTCCTATCTTTTCTTGCAGCCGTCCAAAGGGTCGTGAGAGCAGAGATATATCAAGTTCCAGTGATGAGCTTCGGAATGATGTAAATGCATTTGTCCTTGTTCTATGTTATTTTGAATGGTTCTTTGTCCAGAATCTTTTGTGATTCTTGCAACTTCTGTCGACTGCTTCTTGTTTTGGTAAATCTCCAACATCTCTGTTTGTGCGTTTGTATCAGGCAAAACATCAGCTGGACAAGGCCATTCAGATGCACGAGGACCTTGAAAATGAGGTACTCCATTTTCCTAAAGAGCTCTGCACTATATTACTCTCGATTTGGACGGTCAAGCTACTTTAGACCATTTCAATAGTCAGTGTAAGCTAATGTGAATTCATATAATCCATTTGACACAACACTTGAGTAGATTAGACAGCCAACATAAACGTAGAACTTTGAATATGCTAGTCCTTGCAAAGAGTAATGTGAATGCCTTATCACGTATGTCAGTTGCTTACTCACGTTTGCCTTTACACCTTTTATTATTATTTGTTCATTGTAGAAGTATATCAGTCACACTGATGCCGTATGGGAGGACCGATGACTCAACTTTAGTAGTCTTGCATTTTCATGTTATGAAAGAGGAATGTCAATACTCTGGTTTTGCAGGTTTCTCAGATTAGAGATAAAGTTACAAGCAAAGATCACCACATTGCAGATTTGCAAAAGAAATCTCAGGTAAATTTTTACCTGATATTAGAGTATTTATTTTAAGTTACCGGCCTTAGTTCTTATTTGAATGGTTGTTATTTGAATTAGCCTGCGTCAAGTTGTGATGAAAAGCTCTAAAAACAATTCTTAACTTTTTTTGCAGAAACTAGAGGATGAATTGGCTGCTGCGCGGAAAGTTTCTTCAGAGCGACAATTGACTGTCACAAAGGTATTTGTTTCTTGTGTTCACTGGTTAGCTGCTGCTTTAATGAAGAGAAGCAAGTCAAGCAAGTGATATTAACACATGTTATGCATATGTGCAGCTGTACAAAAGTTTTCTTCAACTTCAAGACTACAATGACAGGGCCAAGACCGCAGAAGAGGATCTCAAGGTTATTTCCCCAACACATTCACCATTCTTTACGGCAAAATTTTCCGTGGAAACACCATTGCCCTAGTTGTTACAAGCACATGATGTATTGACTTGCTCGCTATATCGCAGGCTCTGGTTGATTCTGCGATGGCTGAGGTGGACATGGCTGAAGACGCTACAACCAAAGACGGTTCAGGGTATGAGAACGGCATGGCCTGAATTTGAAAGCCGAAAATGAAATCACTTCTCACGGTGGTGCTGATCTCTGAGAATTACGACTTACTACCATGTAGAACCGTAACCAGTAAGTAGCTCATGCAAGTGAAGTCTAGGAAACCATGTTCCTTCGCACATTGATTAGTGCCGTACAGACCTTTTTGTCTGGCTTCCCCGTTTGTAATGTAAGCTGCCCGTAGTATATCAACCAACCAGCGCAAATTCCATTATTTAAGCTCTCGTCATTGGCTGGCCACAACTTCTCTTGGACGCTCTCAGGATTTGCAGCGATCGCGATGTTTTGGTAATTTCCTTATTTGTCTCTGTTCCGAGGCACTTGTCCGAGTACATGCGAACCGGTAGTATAGTAGTAGTAACAAAAACGTGCCAGGCCCTCTTCTGTCCCTGTTCTTCAGTTAACTTTTCTTCCGACAACATTGGCAACCGTTGGATCGGCATCGGGCGGCCACGGAGAGGACGTGAATCTGTACCCCAGCTACCTAAGTTGATCAAGGGGCCTGATCTTCATCCACCGTCTGAGATTCTACTGCGCAGCTGGTGCCCTTTTTGACTGTAACCGAGCATATGTCGCTGTCGTTCTTGCTTTTACATTCGGTAACATTTTCCGTGAAGTGCATCGATGTAACCAGGTACGTATGAACCCACTTTGAAAAACATATTTTTAAATGCTAAAAAAAATCTGAAAACAGTTACACGGATACGTCTTCATGTTTTACGTGTGTGCATAAAGTTTTACGGAAAAATAACTTTCTTTGTGGGCTGTGCAAAAAAGACAAAAATTGTGTCATGAAAAGCTATTTAAAAGCATTGAAATTTGTCTTTTTTATGAAGACAAAACGAAAAGATACTTTTTCGTGAAACATTGTGCCGTGCACACACATTTGCGAACATCTATGCATGGAATTTTCTTTTGAATTTTTCAACATTTGAAAACGTGTTCAAAATGCATTTTCAAGAAGTGGGTGCATATGCCCATGGGTTCAGGAAGTGCCGACTCAACATTTCCCCTTTATATAGCTAGGAGTCCCTCCTAGAAGGGCATCGAATGTAATCCGGTTGTAAACCCTAGCAGCCAGCGGAGTAGTTGGCGACACTTTACTCTTCCAACAAGAACCCTAGCTTGATTTCCCTTTGAATTCGGGGCTAGTTTCTTCTGAATTATGTGTGTGAGATGTTCTGAAGTGTGCAAGAGCTTGCCAAAATGTTAGCTTTTTTTTGAAGGGACAAAATGTTAGCTAACTCACAGTCTTAGAGGGTCATATCCGTCCACTAACAGCGGCCCCATCAAAAAAAAGAAAAAGAAAAACAACAGCCACGTCAAAGTCTTTGACCTTATCTATCCTCATTTATATGCATCGGCAACCACCCCCTCCCTTCATATCCAAAACCCCAAATGTGTGCAATCCCATGCAATGTAGACAACACAACGTAGCTAAATTTAACACATATGATAGCATCGTAGCTAAATTTAACACATATGGTGGCATCAAACATAGCAAGTTCATTACAAGTTCACAAAAGATTAGATAGTTCGATAAATTAGCTACGATCTACAACAAATACGACTAGAAAGGTGTCACAACACCACTTTCTCATCAGGCCCTTCCCCTTAGTGTCTTCAAAGCAGCGGTAGTTGTCCTCGACGTATGCGTAAGCTATCGGAGGGGCATTGTCATCGATGGTGGTTCTGCCATCGTACGAGGAGTAGGATGAGGAGGAGAGCCTGACCAGACGCCGAGTGGTGTGGGCCTGCTCCTTCGTGAGCTGCTCGGACTCCTCGAGCCTAGGCCACAATGTCTTGGCATTTTGAAGAAGGCGACGGCGGGCGTCCATCTTGGTTGTGGTCAATGACTGGCAGATGACGCCGCAAAGGAGCTCCTCCTCGAGTTAGAGGGCAGGGCAACCGACACGCTGCATGACCCACAGCCGAACAAGCAAGATTCAGGCAACACCCTTTGCCTCACGCGACGGGCTACCCACGCCTCTGACTTGGGAAGCTGCGACCATGGGCTAGGCGGTGTTGGAACCATCACTCGTCGCCAGTGGGAGGAGCGGGGGCCGAAGGTGACGACATGGAGCTCCAAGAGTGTGACGCCCGGATAATCAAGCTACAGTAACCTCTGGTAATGATGCCACATCATCATGATTACTGTTGCTAATCTCGCGTTAGTTCGAAACCCAGTTCAAATTTTTAAAAATAAAGTCAAACAATAAAAATTTCCAAACATTAAAACTAAAATGCTCTAGACGTGCCAAATAATGTATAGGTAATTATGGTTAAGAAACCCCATTTTAATAAAATGTTTAAATACCCTTAGGTGAATAAAACAGTAGCAAAAACCAATATATAAATGCTTTTGTAATTAACAAAATACTAAACTAAATTGCTTTGGGGTAAAACTTTTTATAGTAGTGGATTGTTCTGAAACATTATTTTAGGGGCTAGTCATATACTAAACTAAAATTAATGTGTAACTAAAATAAAATAGAAAAGAAAAATAACAAAAAGTAAAACTAGTAATAAAACAAAAAGGAGAAAAACCCTCCCTGGGCTATTTGGCCCACGTGGCCACTAGCAGGCCGGCCCACCCACTCCCCCGGCCTACATATCCGAGTCCAACCACCCCGCAAACCCTAAACGCCCCCACTCCTCCCGATCCCCTCGCTCATCTCTCCCCCACGATCCCCTTCTCCCCTTCTCGCGCGATCTGGATCGGGGGAACGGTCTCCGCCGCCGTCGCCTCACCTCACCGACCGCCCCGCCGCTTGAGTCGTCGGCACCAACTCGTCATCGACAAAACGTCGCCTCGTCGTCCCCTGCGCCCATCGCAGGCGCCGCTCGTTGCTCGCCGTCACCGACCTCCTCCCCGCGCCCACTGCCTCGTGCCCTACGGCCCCCGGTGAGGCCATGGCCTCCCTCTCCTCTTCTCCCCCTCTCTGTTGCTCGTCGACGTCTTGCGCCTGCGCTAGCGGCGCCCCGCTCCGCCCTGCCGCCGCTTCCCTTGCTGCAGCCGCGCCCGCATAGCCTCGTCCTGCTGCTGCCTTCAGCCGCTGTTGCTGCCGCTCCCTGGCCCCCGCGCCTGCAGCTCGCCCTGCCTGCGCGCGCGCCCCGCCTCTGTCGCCGCCTCGCTCCCGCGCGCTCACCATCCTCGGCTCCTGCTGCCGCGCCACGCCGCTCCCTGCATCCCGCTGCGCGCGCTCGTCCATCCGGCCGCGCCTCCCACCACAGCTCCCCTCACCGCCGAACCGTCCCTGGCCGCCTCCCTGGCACCGGCGCCCACCGCTCCCTCTGGCCGTTGACGTGCCTCCACCGCGCCACTCGCCGACGGCTGCGTGTGCAACGGTGGCCTTGCCCCGTTACCGCTCGGGCGGGCTCGACCCCGTGTGGGTTACGCCCGCTCCCCACCTGCTCGTCACCTGCTATGGCCCCTCTGGGCCACTGACATGGGGCCCCCACCACCAGAACGTTTAAAAAAAGAAAGAAAAAGAATTAAAAATATAATAATTAAAATATTAATTAATTAATTAAAGAATTAATTAACTTAATTAATATGGATTAGATTAACCTAATCATTTAGTTAAAGCAAATTAACCATGTTTAATTAGCCTGAGACTATGACGAACGGGCCCCATCTACTAACTAATCCATTAAAATAATCTGTTAAAGTAAAATGTCCCTATGACAGGTGGGACCGCCCCTTTTTACTAGTTCTGTGGATAAGATCAAACACACCTTTCAATGACATGTGGGCCCATTATGTCAGTTGGACCAGTCAACCCTCTCATCTTTGACTGTTGACTGCTGACTGGGCAGTCAACAAGGCCCCACATCTCATACACATGCACATGTTGCTGGGTACACTCCTGTGTACCCATAGCAATTTATCTGTTTATTCATTTGAATTAAAGTAAATTCAAAAATTCTAGAAAATGATTAAAACTTAGAAAATTAATAATAAATAAACCGTAACTCGGATGAAAAACTTTTATATATGAAAGTTGCTCAGAACGATGAGACGAATCCGAATACGCAGCCCGTTCGTCCGCCACACATCCCTAGCATAGCAAACACGCAACTTTCCCCCTCTGGTTAATCTGTCCAAAAACGTGAAACACCGGGAATACTTTCCCGGATGTTTCCCCCCTTCGCCGGTATCACCTACTACTACGTTAGGTCACCTCTAGCACCGCGTAATGCCATGTTACACTTTGTGATTCTTTGACTGCTTTGTTATTCATTATGTTCCCCCTCCATTACTTCTTTCCGGTAGACCTCGAGACTGCCGGCGAACCCCAGTTCGACTACGATGTTGATGACCCCTCCTTCTTGCCAGAGCAACCAGGCAAGCCCCCCCTTGATCACCAGATATCGCCTACTCTTCCCTATACTGCTTGCATTAGAGTAGTGTAGCATGTTACTGCTTTCCGTTATCCTATCCTGATGCATAGCCTGTCCTTGCTACTACAGTGGTTACCTTTACCTGCAATCCTAAATGCTTAGTATAGGATGCTAGTGTTTCATCAGTGGCCCTACACTCTTGTCCATCTGTCATGCTATACTACTGGGCTGTGATCACTTCGGGAGGTGATCACAGGCATATGCTATATACTTTATATTGTTACATTACTTATGATACTGTTCGGAGATGGGTGCTGAAGGGGCAGGTGGCTCCATCCCGGTAGAGGTGGGCCTGGGTTCCCGACGGCCCCCGACTGATACTTTGTGGCGGAGCGACAGGGCAGGTTGAGACCACCTGGGAGAGAGGTGGGCCTGACCCTGGTTGGCATTCGCGGATACTTAACACGTTTAACGAGATCTTGGTATTCGATCTGAGTCTGGCTACTGGCCTATACGCACTAACCATCTACGCGGGGACAGTTATGGGCACTCGACATCGTGGTATCAGCCGAAGCCTTCGTGACGTCAGAGACTGAGCGGTGCGCGTCGGATTGGACTGGAACGCCTGCTAGGCTAGGTCTGCTTTCGGCCGCCCTCGCAACATGCAGGTGTGCAATGGGCGATGGGCCCAGACCCCTGCGCCATAGGATTTAGACTGGCGTGCTGACCTCTTTGTTGAGCCTAGGTAGGGCTGCGACGTGTTGATCTTCCGAGGCCGGGCATGACCCAAAAAAGCGTGTCCAGACAAAGGGGATCGAGCGTGTTGGGTTATGTGGTGCATCCCTGCAGGGAAGTTAATCTATTCGAATAGCCGTGATCTTCGGTAACAGGACGACTTGGAGTTGTACCTTGACCTTATGACAGCTAGAACCAGATACTTAATAAAACACACCCTTCCAAGTGCCAGATACAACCGATGGTCGCTCTCTCATAGGGCGACGAGGGGAGGATCATCGGTTAGGATTATGCTACACGATGTTACTTGGTGAACTTACCATCTACTCTCTTCTACATTCTGCAAGATGGAGGTGGCCACAAGCGTTGTCTTCGACAGGACTAGCTATCCCCCTCTTATTCTGGCTTTCTGCAGTTCAGTCCACATACAATACCCTTAATCCATTTGATACCAATGCATACATATGTAGTGTAGCTCCTTGCTTGCGAGTACTTTGGATGAGTACTCACGGTTGATTTGCTCCCTCTTTTCCTCCTTTCTATACCCGATTTCTGCGACCAGACGCTGGAGCCCAGGAGCCAGACGCCACTGTCGATGATGACTACTACTACTCGGGAGGTGCCTACTACTACGTGCAGTCCGCTGACGACGACCAGGAGTAGTTTAGGAGGATCCCAGACAGGAGGCCTGCGCCTCTTTCGATCTGTATCCCAGTTTGTGCTAGCCTTCTTAAGGCAAACTTGTTTAACTTATGTCTGTACTCAGATATTGTTGCTTCCGCTGACTCGTCTATGATCGAGCTCTTGTTTTCGAGCCCTCGAGGCCCCTGGCTTGTAATATGATGCTTGTATGACTTATTTTATTTGTAGAGTTGTGTTGTGATATCTTCCCGTGAGTCCCTAATCTTGATCGTACACGTTTGCGTGTATGATTAGTGTACGGTCAAATTGGGGGCGTCACAAGTTGGTATCAGAGCTGACTGCCTGTAGGAATCCCCCTTCCCCACTCCTTGGCCGGAGTCGAGTCTAGACATTACAAAACTTTTTACTAACATGGTTGTGTGCCTTACGGGCCCACGTCGTCATTGGGTGGTATTAGGATCTCTTACTCCTCGTCTATGCTCTGGGACTCTGATCTCTCTTCTATTTAGGTTAAATAATTTTACTAAATCTGACTCTAGGTTCTCATAACTACTTTCTCCCGGAGAGCCCCTTCGGTCCAGATGATCGCCTGTTACACCAGAAGATTTCGAAGGTACTATCCGATATTCTCTCAAGACTCTGTGCCCGTTGCTTTTGCAATTCACTACCACCGAAATATCCCTATGGTTAATACTTACACCTGTTGTTCTTACTTTTATTCCCAGTCGATCTTGTTATTACAAGATACCCCGAGAATACTTTGTGCCCACTGCCTTGCAGTTTCTTGCCACATGAATACCCCTACGAATAATTTCTCACACTTATCGAGTGTCCACTCATCCTAGTTGATTCAAGTAATTCACAAAAGTCTTCGAAATACTATTTGAACTTCCGAAAATCCTGAGCAGCCTATTGCTCTTGAAATTCTTGCTGGCTTGCATTATGGTTAATCCCAGAAGTCTCGTTACCTTATTGGCATCCCTTGTCATTATCATGTTGAGCCCGTTGATTCAATAAGTTGCGAATGCTCACAATCCTCAATCAGATCCTAGAATTCATCCTTCTGGCTCAGACGTCATTTTAAACGTGAGCTGGTTCTCGCTAATCAAATTGTCGTCGATTGTGCCCCTAAGTATATTGAACTTATCCATCCTTGATCAGAGCGTCTGCTTCTGATCCTTAGCTTGGTAAATCATAATTCATTTGCAATTGAGCTCTAAGTTACTCAGTTGTTTCTATAATCCAATGTCTTTGCATTGATTCTTGCTCTGATTGAGTACTGATACTCACATCAGCCCCGTTGTGGACCGCCATACCCATTGCCGGGTTATTATCCGACAATGTCCTTCACAACCAAAATTCTTGTGAGTTCTTTACCTGATACATAATGCCCTTGGTAAATTGTATCATCTGCTTGGCCAACCATGCTCTGCTCTCGAGCTGGTGGTATTTACTATTGAAGCTTGTGGTATATGTTTCCATGATACCCTGACAGGTTGAACCTATGCCTTCCTTTATATGTGTGAACTCGGAAGTTTTCACGAGTCATACTCATCTGGTATTTCACCAGGTAAGACTTTCAACACTAATGCCTTTATCAAAGCAAAAAGTGAATGGAAGGTTATACATTGAAGAAGTGGGAGTCGACCTTGAACCTTGCGTTCATGCCCAGGGACATGATGTATAACTTATCATGGAAGCTGCTCGTAAAAAATAATTACCCCCTTGTTATAAGTTCATCTTGTATCCGTGGTTCGATCCTTTATGATCGTGGATTCCGACCATGTTCTCCTTTAAATACCATTTCTCGTGCAAGTTTAAGCACTTGTCTTCTGCAGAGCATTACCCTAGTCCAACCTCTACTTTGATCTGTCGTCGAGTATTACCCCTCGGTATCTCGAGATTATCATGGAACTGCATAACTTCTTATGAGTTCTCCATCAAGTGCTACATTCTCACTGATTCCAATTTTTCACAGGCCCTGAGTTATTAAACACTCAAGGACATTGGTAACTGAATCGAGTCCGCATCGTGATTAAACAACTATTAGTAATCTCCTTTACTTACGAGTTTGTACTCGATCACGTCATTTCTAGCCTGATCGGCTATATCAGTATCGTGCTGATTTTAACTGTGCTACCTGGTCCTTATTTCTGGAGCACCACTTTCGGCGATGAGCTAAGCTTACGTCGATCTTCCTTGTCTTATCGTTTCACCTCGAACAGCAAGCTTGATTTTGAGTTTGTGTCGTACCCATGGTTCCAATAACCTTTCACTTCATCATTCCTTAAAACTTTGTTGTCATCGTCGATCGATTACATCCTCATGAAATCTCTCGACACATGTGTCGTGATCATCATCAGCATTCTGAGCTCTTCCAGGATATCAATTGAATTCATGATGAGAAATACTATCCTTGCCCTCGATGATTTGTGTTATCATCGACCACTCAATTGCCTTCCGTTCAACACAAACTTGTTCATGTTTTGCGTTATACCTTGAGATCCTTGCTATCCAGCAATTGTTCTTCTTTACCTTGGAGTATTACCATCTTTTATGTCAAGAATGTCGTGAGAATTTCACTAACTCTTGAGAATTCTTGATATAAGTGATACTTATCACGATCACCATTCTTTTCTTGGTCCCCGTGTTGTTCCTAATAGGAATACCGACAGATGGACTAGTAATTTTAAAAAAACTTCTAGCAACCTTATTGCTTTGAAGTTAATGGTCAATATTTCATTCTTAGACTATTGGTTACCGAATCTCCATTCTAACATTGTTTGTGCTACCTAAGTCCGTATTCGGGTGCACCGTCAACCAATGTTTAATCGTGTATGTTTCTTCGAGCATACCTCATTATATCACTTGAACCGACAAAAGCTATCTCCTTGTTCACATAATTGTGGAAATCCATCTTTTGGGAATCTCGATGTATTGTCGCTGAGTACATCAGCCACATCCTCTTCTTCTCCTTGGTTTAATGATGAACTCATGATTCAGAACTTGCTTCCATAATTCATTTCCCGAGGATCTTGCAACGCCATCTCGTCAAATTGTGTTGCACCCCTTCCTTCTTAGACATCATGAGTCTGAGGTATCCTAACGCCAATCGAATCTGAACCTTGGTCAGATGTGATGGTTGGAACATATTTCCAAGAGTTATAACATTGGTCTTTATATGACCCGCTAAGGTGATGTCATGCCTAGCGCACCTGGCCGGAGAACCTATTGATATAGTTCCCTTTTTAGCAAGGTTAGCAATTCTTCCATGAGGAAATCGTAAGACTTATTCTATAAGTTGTTCCTGATGGATCCTTTGTGCATCCAAATTCTGACCCTTACTTGATGACCATGTCAATGCTATCTCGAAGCATGTCTATGGCACTCCGATCTTCAATAAGGACATTTGAAGGTCAATACTAAATTTTCTTTATCAATTATTCAAACACCGTTGTTTGGGTAATGTCATGAAATTTCTCTCCCCTTACTTAGAGGGTTTTCTACTTTATATCCTGTCTTGGATATAATCCTCTGCTTGACTTTGGGAAGGATATACCCCTGATATATGTGTTTAAACACATTTTCCTTTCCGTTGTTTTGTTCAAACTTTCTTATATTATACTTAACTGAGCAATGGTAATTCACTGCTTAGGTAAGCACCTCATGGTACAACTCTGCCAGTAAGACCCTATTAGTATAATTGATGACATTTCGGTAGCCACGGATGGACGAGAACTTTGCCTAATGGTCCGCCTCGTTCAACGAGCAGGAAAATGGTTCTCTTCGTCCCTCGCCCTTGGTATTGACATTGTTGCCAACATAACTGATAGGCTACCCTCTGACTTGTCTTGCTATCATGACCATGCAAGATATCAATGTTTTTCCTACTTTTAACCACATGGTGGGCCCATAACCCACAGTTCCACAGGATCGAAACCTGACTCTCCTGTACACCCTGTTTCCAAAGTTATTCCTCATGTGTGGGTTCGTAAGTACTTCACGAGCCACCTTCCGAGAGATCATCTATTCTGGTATTATACGCAATACTTATTCCCGTTGCTCTGAACGCCTTTCACCCTTTGTCTCGGGCATCGAATGATTGCCTCCCGCTTGAAATTTCTTATGGTATATTCTAACTTAACTCTTGATGTTTTCTTAAGTTCAATTCGAGAGTTACTTTCTACCCCATTCCCTGAGTTATGTACTAGATAGTCAACCTGGTAAGGCCCGCCCTTCCTGAGTCTTCCCCCATATCCTTTTCGTAAGTACGATGAAGATCCCAAAGAAAGGATGACGACTTCATCATTTTGACCTGAAGCAGAAGTATGAAGGCATCAATATATTGGATTGACCTCTTCGAGAAGAGCAACCAACACCGAGAAGACCCGTTAGAATTTCGTAACCAATCTCTCCCCCTTACTCCCCCCTAAATCTCGGGACGAGATTTCCTGTAGTGGAGGAGAATTGTGACGCCCGGATAATCAAGCTACAATAACCTCTGGTAACGATGCCATGTCATCATGATTACTGTTGCTAATCTCGCGTCAGTTCGAAACCCAGTTCAAAATTTTAAAAATAAAGTCAAACAATAAAAGTTTCCAAACATTAAAACTAAAATGCTCTAGCTATGCCAAATAATGCATAGGTAATTATGGTTAAGAAACCCCATTTTTATAAAATGTTTAAATACCCTTAGGTGAATAAAACAGTAGCAAAAACCAATATATAAATGCTTTTATAATTAACAAAATACTAAACTAAATTGCTTTGGGGTAAAACTTTTTATAGTAGTGGATTGTTCTGAAACATTATTTTAGGGGCTAGTCATATTTTACTAAACTAAAATTAGTGTGTAACTAAAATAAAATAGAAAAGAAAAATAACAAAAAGTAAAACTAGTAATAAAACAAAAAGGAGAAGAACCCTCCCTGGGCTGTTTGGCCCACCCACTCCCCCGGCCTACATATCCTAGTCCAACCACCCCGCAAACCCTAAACGCCCGCACTCCTCCCGATCCCCTCGCTCCTCTCTCCCCCACGATCCCCTTCTCCCGTCCCTGCGCGATCTAGATCGGGGGAACGGTCTTCGCCGCCGTCACCTCACCTCACTGACCGCCCCGCCGCTCGAGTCGCCGGCACCAACTCGTCGTCGACACAACGTCGCCTCGTCGTCCCCAGCGCCCATCGCAGGCGCCGCTCGTCGCTCGCCGTCACCGACCTCCTCCCCGCGCCCACTTCCTCGTGCCCTATGGCCCCCGGTGAGGCCATGGCCTCCCTCTCCTCTTCTCCCCCTCTCTGTTGCTTGTCGACGTCCTGCGCCCGCGCTAGCGGTGCCCCGCTCCGCCCTGCCGCCGCTTCCCTTGCTGCAGCCGCGCCCGCGTAGCCTCGTCCTGCTGCTGCCTTCAGCCACTGTTGCTGCCACTCCCTGGCCCCTGCGCGTGCAGCTCGCCTGCCTACGCGCGCGCCCTGCCTCTGTCGTCGCCTCGCTCCCCCGCGCTCGCCATCCTCAGCTCCTGCCGCCGCGCCACGCCACTCCCTGCATCCCGCTGCACGCGCTCGTCCATCCGGCCGCGCCTCCCGCCACAGCGCCCCTCACCGCCCCTGGCCGCTTCCCTGGCACCGGCGCCCGCCGCTCCCTCTGGCCGTTGTCGTGCCTCCACCGCGCCACTCGCCGACGGCTGCGTGTGCCACGGTGGCCTTGCCCCGTTACCGCTCGGACGGGCTCGACCCCGTGTGGGTTATGCCCGCTGCCCACCTACCCGTCACCCGCTATGGCCCCTCTGGGCCACTGACATGGGGCCCCCACCACCAGAACGTTTTAAAAAGAAAGAAAAAGAATTAAAAAAATATAATAATTAAAATATTAATTAATTAAAGAATTAATTAACTTAATTAATATGGATTAGATTAACCTAATCGTTTAGTTAAAGAAAATTAACCATGTTTAATTAGCCTGAGACTATGACGAACGGGCCCCATCTACTAACTAATCCATTAAAATAATCTGTTAAAGTAAAATGTCCCTATGACAGGTGGGACCGCCCCTTTTTACTAGTTCTGTGGATAAGGTCAAACACACCTTTCAATGACATGTGGGCCCATTATGTCAGTTGGACCAGTCAACCCTCTCATCTTTGACTGTTGACTGCTGACTGGGCAGTCAACAGGGCCCCACATCTCATACACATGCACATGTTGCTGGGTACACTCCTGTGTACCCATAGCAATTTATCTGTTTATTCATTTGAATTAAAGTAAATTCAGAAATTCTAGAAAATGATTAAAACTTAGAAAATTAATAGTAAATAAACCGTAACTCGGATGAAAAAGTTATATATATGAAAGTTGTTCAGAACGACGAGACGAATCCGGATGCGCAGCCCGTTCGTCCGCCACACATCCCTAGCATAGCAAATACGCAACTTTCTCCCTCTGGTTAATTTGTTCGAAAACGCGAAACACCGGGAATACTTTCCCGGATGTTTTCCCCCTTCGCCGGTATCACCTACTACTATGTTAGGTCACCTCTAGCACCGCGTAATGCCATGTTACACTTTGTGATGATTTGACTGCTTAGCTATTCATTATGTTCCCCCTCCATTACTTCTTTCCGGTAGACCTCGAGACTGCCGGCGAACCCCAGTTCGACTACGATGTTGATGACCCCTCCTTCTTGCCAGAGCAACCAGGCAAGCCCCCCCTTGATCACCAGATATCGCCTACTCTTCCCTATACTGCTTGCATTAGAGTAGTGTAGCATGTTACTGCTTTCCGTTATCCTATCCTGATGCATAGCCTGTCCTTGCTACTACAGTGGTTACCTTTACCTGCAATCCTAAATGCTTAGTATAGGATGCTAGTGTTTCATCAGTGGCCCTACACTCTTGTCCATCTGTCATGCTATAATACTGGGCCGTGATCACTTCGGGAGGTGATCATGGGCATATGATATATACTTTATACTGTTACATTATTTATGATACTATTCGGAGATGGGGGCTGAAGGGGTAGGTGGCTCCATCCCGGTAGAGGTGGGCCTGGGTTCCCGATAGCCCCCGACTGATACTTTGTGGCGGAGCGACATGGCAGGTTGAGACCACCTGGGAGAGAGGTGGGCCTGACCCTGGTCGGTGTTCGCGGATACTTAACACGTTTAATGAGATCTTGGCATTTGATCTGAGTCTGGCTACTGGCCTATATGCACTAACCATCTACGCGGGGACAGTTATGGGCACTCGACGTCGTGGTATCAGCCGAAGCCTTCGTGACGTCAGCGACTGAGCGGCGCATGCCGGATTGGACTGGAACACCTGCTAGGCTAGGTCTGCTTCCGGCCGCCCTCGCAACATGCAGGTGTGCAATGGGCGATGGGCCCAGACCCCTGCGCCATAGGGTTTAGACCGGCGTGCTGACCTCTCTGTTGAGCCTAGGTAGGGTTGCGACGTGTTGATCTTCCGAGGCCGGGCATGACCCAGAAAAGTGTGTCCGGACAAAGGGGATCAAGCGTGTTGGGTTATGTGGTGCACCCCTGCAGGGAAGTTAATCTATTCGAATAGCCGTGATCTTCGGTAACAGGACAACTTGGAGTTGTACCTTGACCTTATGACAACTAGAACCAGATACTTAATAAAACACACCCTTCCAAGTGCCAGATACAACCGGTGGTCGCTCTCTCACAGGGCGACAAGGGGAGGATCATCGGTTAGGATTATGCTACACGATGGTACTTGGTGAACTTACCATCTACTCTCTTCTACATTCTGCAAGATGGAGGTGGCCAGAAACGTAGTCTTCGACAGGACTAGCTATCCCCCTCTTATTCCGGCTTTCTGCAGTTCAGTCCACATATGATACCCTTAATCCATTTGATACCAATGCATACATATGTAGTGTAGCTCCTTGCTTGCGAGTACTTTGGATGAGTACTCACGGTTGATTTGCTCCCCCTTTTCCTCCTTTCTATACTCGATTGCTGCGACCAGACGCTGGAGCCCAGGAGCCAGACGCCACTGTCGATGATGACTACTACTACCCGGGAGGTGCCTACTACTACGTGTAGTCCGCTAATGATGACCAGGAGTAGTTTAGGAGGATCCCAGGCAGGAGGCCTGCGCCTCTTTCGATCTGTATCCCAGTTTGTGCTAGCCTTCTTAAGGAAAACTTGTTTAACTTATGTCTGTACTCAGATATTGTTGCTTCCGCTGACTCATCTATGATCGAGCTCTTGTATTTGAGCCCTCGAGGCCCCTGTCTTGTAATATGATGCTTGTATGACTTATTTTATTTGTAGAGTTGTGTTGTGATATCTTCCCGTGAGTCCCTAATCTTGATCGTACACGTTTGCGTGTATGATTAGTGTACGTCAAATTGGGGGCGTCACAAAGAGCCCCACCAGGACACCGGGGTAGGTGGATTGGGAATAACCAGCGCCGGTGTGTGTGGAGGAGGAGATCCATCGGGCGACCGAAGTATGCACAAAGGATGAGGACGAGGAGTAGCCACTCTTACCCACACACGGCCGGTCGATGGCAACCCGGATTGCGAGCTCCTCGTTCGACTCTATCATGAAGGTGTCTCAGTCGACCGGGTCGATTTCAGACGAGGAGCTGCTGCCGAATCCGACCATTCTCCAGTGAGGGGTGGGGAGCAGATGGGAAGAGGACACTGGAAGGGGAGTGGGCGAGGAGGGTGAGGAAAGTGAAAGTGGCCAGGGTTTGGTCTGGGTGAGATTTTTTCGGGGTCAAGGTGGGCTAAAGTGCGTCGGATTGTATATGGCCAGCGCATCTAGACCGTCCCGGTCGTAGATGAGGGGTGTCAGACAACATAGACTTTTGAGATATGTTTGAGGGATCTGATTGGGTGGTGTTTTTTAGTCCGGACGGTGTCCGAGTTGTCCGCCTTGACGTCTGGAGGGGTGGGGTGGAGGGATGGGTCCGGTTGTAGATGCTCTTAGTAATGTACACTCATTTGGCTTTTGAAGTATCATACCTTATATGTTAGTTGATGCGCGAGCTCCAAAGACCGGTTCTTGTCTTTTTTTTATTGAAAAACTTCCAATCTCTTAATCTTCAATATTGGCAGTACAAAGAACACCGGGAAAAAAATTACATCCAGATCCATAGACCATCTAGAGATGACTACAAGCACTGAAGCGAGCCGAAGGCCCGCCGCCGTCATCACCCCTCCATCGTCGGAGTCACGCACAACTTGTTGTATTAGACAATCAGGAAGTCGTCGTGCTAAGGCCCCATAGGACCAAAACACCAGAATAGCAACCGCCACTGGTGAAGAATAACGTAGGTTGGAAGGATTCAACCAGAAGACACACGAACGTAGATGAACAACAACGAGATCCGAGCAAATCCACCAAAATTAGATCTGTTGGGGAATGTAGCATGCAATTTCAAAAAGTTTCCTACGATCACGCAAGAGCTATCTAGGAGATGCATAGCAACGAGAGGGGGAGAGTGTGTCCATGTACCCTCGTAGGCCGAAAGCGGAAGCATTATGTTAACGCGGTTGATGTAGTCGAACGTCTTCACGATCCAACCGATCGAAGTACCAAACGTACGGCACCTCCGTGTTCAGCACACGTTCAGCTCAATGACATCCCTCGAGCTCTTGATCCAGTAGAGGGTCGAGGGAGAGTTCCGACAACACGACGGCGTGGTGACGGTGATGGTGATGTGATCCGCGCAGGGCTTCGCCTAAGCACTACGACACTATGACTGGAGGAGTAAACTATGGAGGGGGGCACCGCACACGGCTAAGAGAATTCTTGATGTGCCTTTGGGGTGCCCCTCGCCCCCGTATATAAAGGGGGGAGGAGGAGGCCGGCGGCCAGGAGGGGCACGCCAAGGGGGGGGGGAGTCCTACTTGGACTCCTAGTCCAAGTAGGATTCACCCCTTTCCTTTTCCTTTCTCGACCGGAGGGAATAGGAAGGAGAGGGAGAGGGAAAGGGAAGGGGGGCCTGTCAATGTCAAAACCGGTGGATCTCGGGTAGGGGGTCCCGAACTATGCGTCTAAGACGGATGGTAATAGGAGGCGGGGGACACAATGTTTACCTAGGTTTGAGCCCTCTCGATGGAGGTAATACCCTACTTCCTGCTTGATTGATCTTGATGATATGAGTATTACAAGAGTTGATCTACCACGAGATTGTAGAGGCTAAACCCTAGAAGCTAGCCTATGATTATGATTGTTGTTGTCCTACGGACTAAACCCTCCGGTTTATATAGACACCGGAGGGGGCTAGGGTTACACAGAGTCAGTTACAAGGGAGGATATCTACATATCCGAATCACCAAGCTTGCCTTCCACGCAAAGGAGAGTCCCACCCGAACACGGGATGAAGTCTTCAATCTTGTATCTTCATAGTCCAACAATCCGGCCAAAGTATATAGTCCGACTGTCCGAGGACCCCCTAATCCAGGACTCCCTTAGTAGCCCCTGAACCAGGCTTCAATGACGATGAGTCCGGCACGCAGATTGTCTTCGGCATTGCAAGGCGGGTTCCTTCTCCGAATACTCCATAGAAGATTTTGAACACAAGGATCGTGTCTGGCTCTGCAAAACAAATTCCACATACCACCGTAGAGAGTATACTATTCCACAAATCTAATCTGCTGACAACTTTTCATAACATGACATCCTATGGTGGCGCGGTCATTATGAACCGTTTTCCCCTGCCTGCCACTGCACGTGTTGCGAGGCGGTTTTATTGGCACGTCTTGTCGAAGCAGAGATCGTGTTCCCCTTATCATGGGAGTCTCATCAATACGGGTGTGGGTAACCCAATCGTGCTTGTTAATATGACTCCTCGATTTTAGGCAAGTTCCAAAACGGCCACGCGGAGGACGCTTGATATTCGCCCTCTTTATAAAGGGGCCAAGGCTTGTCCTTTTCTTCTCGTGCTCAATCCTTCCCTTCCCCACCCCGAGTTCCAACACCCAAGGCTCAGGCTAAGCGCTTCGGACCTTCAAACATGTCCGGATCCAACCTTCAAGGCCGGTGGATGGCTTCCTCTGTCACAGATGAGGACATCAAGAAGCTAAGGGAAGCCAGGTATCTGACCGCCGAAATCTCGCACAGGCTGCCTGCTCAAGGGTAGGTCATCCCCACTCCCGAACCCAACGAGAGTGTCGTATTTGTTTCCCACTTCCTCCGAGGGCTAGGCTTTAATCTTGATCCCTTTATTAGAGGGCTTATGTTCTGTTACGGGCTCGACTTCCACGATCTAGCTCTAGATTCCATCCTTCACATCTCGTCGTTTATCGTTGTGTGTGAGGCCTTCCTCCGGATCACCCCACACTTTGGATTATGGCTCAAGACCTTCAATGTGAAGCCGAAGATGATCGATGGGCGACATGCAGAATGCGGAGGTGCCATAATAAGCAAAGGCGCTGATGCTCCATGGCCAAAGGGTTCCTTCCCGGAGGTGTCCAACTCATGGCAGCGGGAGTGGTTTTACATCACAACTCCCCGAAGTACGAAGTGGGCAGCTGCCCCCGCCTTCCGCCTGGCCCCCCCGCCACAACTAGTATCATGGGTCAACAAGGGGCTGGACTGGGGGCCAGTTAATGACATGCCGACATTGCAGAGTCACATCCGAGATCTCCTCAAGAAGATGTCAGCCTGTCAAGGTAATGCAAGTCATGCTAGTTCATCGGGTCCTGCCACACCAACGTCGTTCTCTCCGTATGTGGGAGTTCAACCCGGAAGGATCGCAAACTATTCAGCAGTTCTTCGGCGTGACGCTCGAAGAGATGTATGGATTGTTCTTTGGATCACGAATAAAGTGTCCGGACACTACCGAGGATGCGGGTCTCAACTGCAACCGTCTAGATACCCAGGTAAGTAATTCTGCGGCCGAACATGCTGTCTTTTTATTTGTCACAACATCATTCTCAAAAAATCGCTCTTGGCCAGGACTGGATAAGAAAGGCGAAGATGATCAGGTGTTCGCCCCCCTTCCCGAAGGCTCACCGGTTCCTATACTAGCCAGGATGCTTGAGCATGCACCTTATCAAGTGCCATCAGGGGAAGATAAAGGGAGGAATAAAGAAGCCAAAAGCGGGCCTCACGCATTACTCATCCAAACCGGGGGAATTAGTGTCTTCGCGAAGGAGGATAATCTGGGAGAAGAATCTAGAATCCCCTCTCCACAAGGAAGGAAAAGGACCGCCTCTGAAGACTTGGAAACGAGGGTTTCCAAACGAGGGAAGAAACCTTCGCCAGTGGGCCCTGCCCCGGAGGGCGTCCTTACCGCACGAGTGCCCGCAAAGGGGTCAGCCCTCCATCGAGCTGTAAGTGAACCAGAGTACTTTTGGTAAATATATCCTACTTTATCTTCGAGGACAATAACCGAGACATATGTCTTGCAGTCCGAATCGTAGCCCTTCTCGACAGAGTTCGTCTTCAGGGGATCTTCTTCCGGAGATGATGGAGAGCGAAACGCCTCCCCCTGTCTCCCAGCCTCCTGGGGCGGACGACCCTGAGGTGTCATCACGGAGGATTTCTCCTGATCCGCCAAGGCCAGAAGGTAACCCTTCGGCCACCTGAAGTTCGGAGTATTCGGCTCCTAATGAGAGCAACAGAAAGAGTCTGGGATTGTCCGGTGCACAACCAGACGTACTAATGGGTCTTTTGGAGCAAGCGGCTATCTCAGAGGAGCATCGTACTTTAATGGGTACAGTGGTTGAGAGGATCTCATTCGCCAAAAGTGGGTTGCATGAAGCTTTTACGAGCCTGCTAAGAGGCTTTGAGGTACGCAAAGTAATATAATTTTTTTTGACGGTACCGCACACGCTAGGTGTGCTCTATACAGATAGTAGCCCCTGAGACTCTGGTTGCTGTCCAAAGGTGGCAAATAGAGGATCGTAGTCCCAGGTAATGATCGCGCTGCTTTCATGTGCAGGCGGCTGACGGTCCGGTGGCTGGCCGGACTGCTGAGTTTGCCGGACTGAGCCGGCAACTTGACGTGGCAGATGCTGACATTGTGCTTGTGAACAAGCGGCTTGACGAGGCACAGGGTATGTATTTTTGGGTGGTCAACAAATATTAAGAGGAGCATGATGCTAGTATCTATAATATGCTATGACTGAAGATGGAGCTGCCGCCGTGGAGACCCTTCGGGCGGAACTTGCCCGAGCCAAGGAACAAGCCAGGAGGAGTGATGCGGCCTCCCTAAAGGCGGCCGAAGACTTAAGAGCCGAACAGGCTGCTCATTGCAAGAGCGAAGATAAAATAGCCAAGATGGCTGTTGAGCTGAAAGATGCCGCCGGCCGATATGACCTTCTTGAAAAGGAAAGCCAAGCGAGAGCGGCTGGCCTGAAGAAAGCCGTAGAATCAGCCAAGGAAACCCGTTCTAAAATCAGAGCGGCGAAGGAGGAGCTTTGTCAAGCCAGAGATATCATGGCTGGGAAGCCCTTTTTGTTGCGGACGAAGTTCGGAGATCCGAAGTATGCCCCTCTAGATCAATTATGGAGTGCTGCAGACGTGTATTCGGACTTGGCAATGAGTGCTGCTGATGCGACTGCGTTTTTCAAAGATCAAAAAGATCACGAAGTGGAAAAGTTGTTCTGGTCGCAGTTCAGTGCTCCAACGCATCCGCTGCTGTTAAATGAGCAAATGGCCGAGTGGGCAGAGCTCCATAGGTTGTCCGGGCTTGCCATGAGGTCTATTGTGGATCATCTTTGGCCGGAAGGGCCAAGGCCGAATAGTTATTTTGGTTTAGTGCGACGATTCCTTGGTGTTGTGCCGCATATCGACGCTGTAAAGAGGTCGGCATGCATAGAGGGTGCACGGATGGCTCTTGCTGTGTTAAGACATACTGGGGAGAGATGGATGCCACCGCTATTGCAACCCGGGGTCCGGCCGTAGGCCAGGTCTCGGCCGAGCACTATTTTGAAGAAGTCCTAGAAGGCACTTGTTTAATAGAGGCTCAATGCTCGAAGAGTATCATGTTCGAGTGACATGTATCCCAATTGTAAAAACAATGCTATTTGGATTATAAAGGCTATGTTTATACTTTTGCCTGGAAGTACTATGATGCCTCCTGTGCGGCCGTTTATGTATGTATATAACCTTAAAGTTTGCAGTTGTCGGCTTCAGCCCCCACACACATAATGTGGGGGTGTTCGGAAAAGCGCGTATTCACACTTGACCCAACGTCTTGGTCCTTTAAGGAGGTGACAGCGCGACGAACAAGGCAATCGGACTATATAGCTTTAACACTTTCACTTAGCCATAGGAGTTTGACGGTGGGGCTACGATATAGCCCCTGGTACTTCCGCGCTCATCCGAACACGGTGCGCGTACATACATGACCAGGAAACCGACCCTTTGTTAATGCGGAGGAATCGCGAAGATTCCACTGAGTCATCGAGTGGTTGACCAGTCTCGCGCTTTATGATGACAGTTAGTTTTCGGCTTTCTCTACTGAGGTGCTCATCCAGATGAACCAGGGCACAATCGCAGTAGTTCTCCCGGTGCCATCTTAGCCGATAGAGCGGAACATAAGGTAGCAAAACACGGGAGCCGGGCAAACCCAACTATTGACCAAAGACATGATTCGGAGCTGATGCATATAAGGCCAAACTCGCGACGCCGAACACTCCCTAAGGTATTCGGACTTTACAACATATACTAGGCTGAGTAACGTCCTCGATAATGAGCCCTGAATTTCCAGGTACGTGCATTAGTCTGACGTGACAAAATGCCAATAACGCCAGCATCCCTCTTGGTAATGTTGAGTATCTGGAGGGTGTGAAGCAACAAGAGACAGTAAAAAAGGTTTACACAGGGTCTTAATCTAAAAAGAAACCTTTGAACGGGGCCCTGCTGCACGTCTGCGCCCGTGTCTCCGTTGTGCCGTATCCTAGAAGGGTGTAGCACGATGATCGTAGTCCTTTTTACATGTGGGAAGCCCCTAGCACCACCTATGGGGGTATATCCATCGACCCAGTCTTAGGTTTATCTGAGCTGTTACAGCTAGTGGTGCGCCGGACTCGTCTAGCCGTGTCCACGGTCTTGACGACTGATCATTTATTCTGGTTTGGAGAGGCCGTTTAGTGTTCGGTTGCTAAAGCCGCCACACATTCTTTCGCACGTAAGGAACGCTCTATGTTTCCGCTAACTATGATGATGCCACATGGACCAGGCATCTTAAGCTTAAGATAAGCGTAATGCGGTATTGCATTAAAACGGGCGAAGGCCGTTCTTCCGAGTAGTGCTTGATAGCCGCTTCGGAATGGAGCGATGTCGAAGGTTAACTTTTCACTTCGGAAGTTGTCGAGAGAACCGAATACAACCTATAGTACTAGAGAGCCCGTGCAGCGGGCCTCTGGGCCTGGTATTACTCCTTTAAAGGTAGTATTGCTTTGGCTTATTCTTGTCGGGTCTATCCCCATTTTGCGGACGGTGTCCTGATATATCAGATTAAGACTACTGCCGCCGTCCATAAGGACTCGGGTGAGGTGGTATCCGTCAATTATTGGGTCTAGCACCAAGGCAGCCCATCCTCCGTGCCGGATACTAGTCGGGTGATCCCTGCGATCAAAAGTGATCAGGCGGGCCGACCAAGGGTTGAACTTGGGGGTGACGTGCTCCACGGTGTATACGTCTCGGGGTGCACGCTGGCGCCTCCTCTTCGGTATGTGAGTTGCGTAAATCATGTTCACTGTTTTGACCTCTGGTGGGATTTTTTTCTGTCCCCCAGTGTTCGGCTGGCGAGGCTCATCCTCGTCTTCGCTTGGTGTCTCCCTCCCCTTGTGTTCGGCGTTTAGCTTGCCGGCCTGCTTGAAGCCCAACATTGTCTGTTGGTGTGATTTGCGGGTTTGTCGGAGGTGCCATGAATCTGACATAATCTGTCTAGAATCTTGTTTAGGCTGGACGGTCCATCTCTGCTGCCTTTAAATGGCTTTTTCCGTTGACCGGGTCGAGAGCTCCTGAATCCGGCGTTTACCGCCGTGTTGTCTGGGCTGTCTTCGTTGTTTCGGCGCTTGCTTGTATTGCGTCGTGGTTTCCCGTTGCCATCCCTGACTTCGGATGTGCCCGGGTTGCTGGTGCCGCTACGGGCCAGCCAGCTGTCTTCGCCCGCGCAAAAGCGGGTCATAAGGCTTGTTAGGGCTGCCATTGTCCTTGGTTTTTCCTGGCCGAGGTGTCTGGCGAGCAATTCGTCCCGGACACTGTGTTTGAAAGTCGCTAAGGCTTCGGCGTCCGGGAAGTCGACAATTTGATTCTTCTTAGTGAGGAATCTGTTCCAAAGCTTTCGGGCTGACTCTCCGGGCTGTTGAATTATATGACTTAAATCGTCTGCATCCGGAGGTCAGACATAGGTCCCTTGAAAATTAGCCCTAAAAGCATCTTCAAGCTCTTCCCAACTTCCAATTGAGTTTTTAGGGAGGCTCTCCCGCCAGTGCCGAGCTGGTCCTTTCAACTTGAGGGGCAAGTATTTGATGGCGTGGAGATCTTATCCGCGAGCCATGTGGATATGAAGGATAAAGTCCTCAATCCAGACCCCAGGGCCTGTCGTTCTGTCGTATGCCTCTATGTTCACGGGTTTGAATCCTTCTAGAAATTCGTGATCCAGAACCTCATCGGTGAAGCATAGGGGGTGCGCGGCACCCCTGTATTTGGATGTGTCATGGCATTCTGACGGTTGTAGTGTTCGGTTTTGATTCTATGTCGGAGCGCGCTTCCTAGATCCGTAGATCGACCTGGTCATACTGGCTTTTTGGTGCAAGTCCTCACGTAAATCGTGTGCTGACTTATGTGCGGCATCGTTAGTCGCCCTATCGCGGCCACGGGGTGGTCGATCCGGCTGATCGGCCATTTTATTTTTCGGCTGTATAGGCTCTAAAGCCTCGTCATCGAATTCAGGCAGCAGCTTGCGCTTTGGATAGCTCTTTGTGTGGCGGCTGCCACCGTACTTTTCTTCAGTGTCGAGCGCTTTGTTCCATCTACTGTTGAGTGTATTTTGCACAGCCTTAAGCCTTTGCTTCTGCTTCTTCAGACTCCTCGCGGTGGCAATAAGCCTTCTGTGGAGGTCCTCTTGCTCCAAGTGCCTTTCCGTGATGATGTGTGCATCATCGTCCGGACTGTTCTCCTCTCCGGAGATAGGTTGATGAGCTTTACCCTCGGCGTCACCGTGATGGGACAGCGGCTCCGTACTATGTTCGCCGTCCGCTGGTTCATCCTGCTTTGTCGCTGGGTCCATGTGGTCGTCGTTTGCTTTGGAGTCGACCGGGGTATTATTCTTCCTTGCGTTGTTATCGCTGTTTTTGCCGAGGCGGGATTTGGAGTGGCGCCTACGTCGTCGCTTTGGTTGCTTCTCGAGGGGATTATCCTTCGTTGCATCCTTCCGTTCCTCGTCGTTGTTTTCTTTGGGTGTATCCACCATGTATATATCGTGTGATGAAGTGGCTGTCCAGGGCCCTGTAGGCGGTGGTTCTTGTTCCTCTCCTGCATCGTCGTCCATACCGTCGATGCCTTTGGAGTCAAAATCAATCATGTCGGTTAAGTCGTCGACAGTGGCTATTAAGTGGGTGGTGGGTGGGGAACGAATTTCTTCGTCGTCCTCTTCCCACTCCAGCCAGTCATAGTTCGGCCAAGGGCCTCCTGACAAGGAGAGAGACCTTAATGAATTTAGCACATCGCCCAAGGGCGAGTGCTAAAAGATATCCGCGGAGGAAAACTCCATGATCGGCGCCCAATCAGATTCGATAGGCACGGACGCAGGCGGTTCGGAGCCTGTGGCCGGGGACGAATCCAAGGGTCTGGAAACACAGGTCTCATCGGAGGTGAAGTCGGTATTCGGCTCTATCGCCACTGGGTGTGCGGCCTCCATGGTGGGGTCCATCCACCCGTCCTCGGACGGCACGATCTGCTCCGGATTGAAGGCCGGAGTAGCCTCAGGTGTGATCTCCGGAACACCGTCCGGTGGCAGAGCTAAGTCATGCTCATCGCGACTGTGCGACGCACCTGACATGGGCTCGAATCCGTCGAAGATGAAGTCTCCGCGGATGTCGGCAGTATAGTTCAAGCTTCCAAGCCTGACCTGATGGCCAGGGGCGTAGCTCTCGATCTGCTCCAGATGTCCAAGCGAGTTGGCCCGCAGTGCGAAGCCGCCGAATACGAAGATCTGTCCGGGGAGAAAAATCTCACCCTGGATCGCATCGTTGCCGATGATCGAAGGAGCCATCAAGACTTATGGTGATGGCAAAGTGGAACTCTCAATGAAAGCACCAATGTCGGTGTCAAAACCGGCGGATCTTGGGTAGGGGGTCCCAAACTGTGCGTCTAAGGCGGATGGTAACATGAGGTGGGGGACACAATGTTTACCCAGGTTCGAGCCCTCTCGATGGAGGTAATACCCTACTTCCTGCTTGATTGATCTTGGTGATATGAGTATTACAAGAGTTGATCTACCACAAGATCATAGAGGCTAAACCCTAGAAGCTAGCCTATTATTATGATTGTTGTTGTCCTACGGACTAAACCCTCCGGTTTATATAGACACCGAAGGGGGCTAGGGTTACACAGAGTCGGTTACAAGGGAGGATATCTACATATCCGAATCGCCAAGCTTGCCTTCCACGCAAAGGAGAGTCCCGCCTGGATACGAGACGAAGTCTTCAATCTTGTATCTTCATAGTCCAACAGTCTGGCCAAAGTATATAGTCCGGCTGTCCGAGGACCCCCTAATCCATGACTCCCTCAGGGCCGCGCCCCTCCTCCTTGTCCTAGTCGGTCTCCCTAGGAGGGGGGGCACGCACCACCCCTCGCGGGCCTCCCCCCTCTCTCCCTTTAGGCCCATGTAGGCCCAACACTTCCCCGGGGGGTTCCGAAAACCCCTGGGTACTCCGAAAAAATACCCGAATCACTCAGAACCATTCCGATGTCCGAATATAACCTTCCAATATATGAATTGTTACCTCTCGACCATTTCGAGACTCCTCTTCATGTTCGTGATCTCATCCGGGACTCCGAACAAACTTCGGTCATCAAAACACATAACTCATAATATAAATCATCATCGAACGTTAAGCGTGCGGACCCTACGGGTTCGGGAACTATGTAGACATGACCGAGACACATCTCCGGTCAATAACCAATAGCGGAATCTAGATGCTCATATTGGTTTCTACATATTCTACGAAGATCTTTATCGGTCAAACCGCATAACAACATACGTCCTTTGTCATCAGTATGTTACTTGCCCGAGATTCGATCGTCGGTATCATCATATCTAGTTCAATCTTGTTACCGGCAAGTCTCTTTACTCGTTCCGTAGTGCATCATCCCGTAACTAACTCATTAGTCACATTCCTTGCAAGGCTTATAGTGTTGTGCATTACCGAGAGGGCCTAGAGATACCTCTTAGATACTTGGAGTGACAAATCCTAATCTCGATCTATGCCAACCCAACAAACACCTTCGGAGACACCTGTAGAGCATCTTTATTATCACCCAAGCATGTTGTGACGTTTGATAGCACACAAGGTGTTCCTCTGGTATTCGGGAGTTGCATAATCTCATAGTCAGAGGAATATGTATAAGTTATGAAGAAAGCAATAGCAATAAAACTAAACGATCATTATGCTAAGCCAATGGATGGGTCTTGTCCATCACATCATTCTCTAATGATGTGATCCCGTTCATTAAATGACAACACATGTCTATGGTCAGGAAACTTAACCATATTTGATTAACGAGCTAGTCAAGTAGAGGCATACTAGGGACACTCTATTTCGTCTATGTATTCACACATGTACCAAGTTTCCGGTTAATACAGTTCTAGCATGAATAATAAACATTTACCATGATACAAGGAAATATAAATAACAACTTCATTATTGCCTCTAGGGCATGTTTCCTTCAGTCTCCCACTTGAACTAGAGTCAATAATCTAGATTACATAGTAATGGTTCTAACACCCATGGAGTCTTGGTGCTGATCATGTTTTGCTCGTGAGAGAGGCCTAGTCAACGGCCTGCAACATTCAGATCCGTATGTATTTTGCAAATCTCTATGTCTCCCTCCTTGACTTGACCATGGATGGAATTGTAGAGTCTCTTGATGTGTTTGGTTCTCTTGTGAAATCTGGATTCCTTCGCCAAGACAATTGCTCTAGTATTGTCACAAAAGATTTTCATTGCACCCAATGCACTAGGTATTACACCTAGATCAGATATGAACTCCTTCATCCAGACTCCTTCATTTGCTGCTTCCAAAGCAGCTATGTACTCCACCTCACAGGTAGATCCCGCCACGACGCTCTGCTTGGAACTGCACCAACTTACAACTCCACCATTCAATATAAATATGTATTCGGTTTGTGACTTAGAGTCATCCGGATCAGTGTCAAAGCTTTGCATCGACGTAACCCTTTACGACAAGCTCTTTGTCACCTCCATAAACGAGAAATATATCCTTAGTCCTTTTCAGCTATTTCAGGATGTTCTTGACCGCTGTTCAGTGATCCATTCCTGGATTACTTTGGTACCTCCCTGCTAAACTTATAGCAAGGCACACATCAAGTCTCGTACACAACATTGCATACATGATAGAACCTATGGGTGAGGCATAGGGAATTACTTTCATTTTCTCTCTATCTTCTGCAGTGGTCAGGCATTGAGTCTGACTCAACTTCACACCTTGTAACACAGGCAAGAACCCTTTCTTTGACTGATCCATTTTGAACTTCTTCAAAACTTTATCAAGGTATGTGCTTTGTGAAAGTCCAATTAAGAGTCTTGATCTATCTCTATAGATTTTGATGCCCAATATATAAGCAGCTTCACCGAGGTCTTTCATTGAAAAATTCTTATTAAAGTATCCTTCTATCCTATCCAGAAATTCTGTATTATTTCCAATCAACAATATGTCATCCACATATAATATTAGAAATGCTACAGAGCTCCCACTCACTTTCTTGTAAATACATGCTTCTCCAAAAGTCTGTATAAAACCATATGCTTTGATCACACTATCAAAGTGTATATTCCAACTCCGAGAGGCTTGCACCAGTCCATAAATGGATCGCTGGAGCTTGCACACTTTGTTAGCACCTTTAGGATCGACGAAACCTTCTGGTTGCATCATATCCAACTCTTCTTTAAGAAATACATTAAGGAATTCAGTTTTGACATCCATTTGCCAAATTTCATAATCATAAAATACGATAATTGCTAACATGATTCAGACAGACTTAAGCATCGCTACGGGTGAGAAGGTCTCATCATAGTCAACTCCTTGAACTTGTCAAAAACCTTTCACAACAAGTCGAGCTTTGTAGATAGTAACATTACCGTCAACATTAGTCTTCTTCTTGAAGATCCATTTATTTTCTATGGCTTGCCGATCATCGGGCAAGTCAACCAAAGTCCACACTTTGTTCTCATACATGGATCCCATCTCAGATTTCATGGCTTCAAGCCATTTCGCGGAATCTGGGCTCATCATCTCTTCCTCCTAGTTCGTAGGTTCGTCATGGTCTAGTAACATGACTTCCAGAACAGGATTACCGTACCACTCTAGTGCGGACCATACTCTGGTTGATCTATGAGGTTCAGTAGTAACTTGATCTAAAGTTTCATGATCATCATCATTAACTTCCTCACTAATTGGTGTAGGAATCACTGGAACTGATTTATGTGATGAACTACTTTCCAATTCGGGAGAAGGTACAATTACCTCATCAAGTTCTACTTTCCTCCCACTCACTTCTTTCGAGAGAAACTCCTTCTCTAGAAAGGATCCATTCTTAGCAACGAATATCTTACCTTCGGATATGTGATAGAAGGTGTACCCAACAGTCTCCTTTGGGTATCCTATGAAGACACATTTCTCCGATTTGGGTTCGAGCTTATGAGGTTGAAGCTTTTTCACATAAGCATCGCAACCCAAACTTTAAGAAACGACAGCTTAGGTCTCTTGCTAAACCATAGTTCATATGGTGCCATCTCAACAGATTTAGATGGTGCGCTATTTAACGTGAATGCAGCCATGTCTAAAGCATAACCCCAAAACAATAGTGGTAAATTGGTAAGAGACATCATAGATCGCACTATATCTAATAAAGTACGGTTACGATGTTCGGACACACCATTACGCTGTGGTGTTCCAGGTGGCGTGAGTTGCGAAACCATTCCACATTGTTTCAAATGAAGACCAAAATCATAACTCAAATATTCACCTCCACGATCAGATCGTAGAAACTTTATTTTCTTGTTATGATGATTTTCCACTTCACTCTGAAATTCTTTGAACTTTTGAAATGTTTCATACTTATGTTTCATTAAGTAGATATACCCATATCTGCTCAAATCATCTGTGAAGGTCAGAAAATAACGATACCCGCCGTGAACCTGAACACTCATTGGACCGCATACATCAGTATGTATTATTTCCAATAAGTCAGTGGCTCGCTCCATTGTTTCGGAGAACGGAGTCTTAGTCATGTTGCCCATGAGGCATGGTTCGCAAGCATCAAGTGATTCCAAAAGTACATCAGCATGGAGTTTCTTCATGCGCTTTACACCAATATGACCTAAACGGCAGTGCGACAAATAAGTTGCACTATCATTATTAACTTTGCATCTTTTGGCTTCAATATTATGAATATGTGTATCACTACAATCGAGATTTAACAAAAATAGACCACTCATCAAGGGTGCATGACCATAAAAGATATTACTCATATAAATAGAACAACCATTATTCTCTAATGAATAACCGTCTCGCATCAAACAAGATCCAGATATAATGTTCATGCTCAATGCTGGCACCAAATAACAATTATTCAGGTCTAAAACTAATCCCGATGGTAGATGTAGAGATAGCGTGCCGACGGCGATCACATCAACCTTGGAACCATTTCCGACGCGCATTGTCACCTTGTACTTTGCCAATATTCGTTTAATCCGGAGCCCATGTTTCGAGTTGCAAATATGAGCAACAGAACCAGTATCAAATACCTAGGCGCTACTACGAGCATTAGTAAGGTACACATCAATGACATGTATATCAAATATACCTTTCACTTTGCCATCCTTCTTATCCGCCAAGTACTTGGGGTAGTTCCGCTTCTAGTGACCTGTCCCTTTGCAGTAGAAGCACTCAGTTTCAGGTTTAGGTCCATACTTGGGCTTCTTCCCTTGAGCAGCAACTTGTTTGCTGTTCTTCTTGAAGTTCCCCTTCTTCCCTTTGCCCTTTTTGTTTAAACTAGTGGTCTTGTTAACCATCAACACTTGATACTCCTTCTTGATTTCTACCTCTGCAGCCTTTAGCATCGCGAAGAGCTCGGGAATTGTCTTTTCCAACCCTTGCATATTATAGTTCAACATAAAGCTTTATAGCTTGGTGGCAGTGATTGAAGAACTCTGTCAATGATACTATCATCAGGAAGATTAACTCCCAGCCAAGTCAAGTGGTTATGATACCCAGACATTTTGAGTATATGTTCACTGACAGAACTAATCTCCTCCATCTTGCAGCTATAGAACTTGTTGGAGACTTCATATCTTCAACTCAGGCATTTGCTTGAAATATTAACTTCAACTCCTGGAACATCTCATATGCTCCATGACGTTCAAAACGTCTTTGAAGTCCCGATTCTAAGTCATAAAGCATGGCACACTAAACTATCGATTAGTCGTCAGCTTTGCTCTGCCAGACGTTCATAACGTCTGGAGTTGCTCCTGCAGCGGGTCTTGCACCTAGTGGTGCTTCCAGGACATAATTCTTCTGTGCAGCAATGAGGATAACCCTCAAGTTACGGACCCAGTCTTTGTAGTTGCTACCATCATCTTTCAACTTAGCTTTCTCTAGGAACGCATTAAAATTCAAGGGAACGGTAGCACGAGCCATTGATCTACAACAACATAGATATGCAAAAACTATCAGGACTAAGTTCATAATAAATTAAAGTTCAATTAATCATATTACTTAAGAACTCCCACTTAGATAGACATCCCTCTAGTCATCTAAATGATCACATGATCCATATCAACTAAACCATGTCCGATCATCATGTGAGATGGAGTAGTTTTCAATGGTGAACATCACTATGTTGATCATATCTACTATATGATTCACGTTCGACCTTTTGGTCTCAGTGTTCCGAGGCCATATCTGCATATGCTAGGCTTGTCAAGTTTAACCCGAGTATTCTGCATGTGCAAAACTGGCTTGCACTCGTTGTTTGTGAACGTAGAGCTTATCACACCCGATCATCATGTGGTGTCTCGGCATGACAAACTGTAGCAACGGTGCATACTCAGGGAGAACACTTATACCTTGAAATTTAGTGAGGGATCATCTTATAATGCTACCGCTGTACTAAGAAAAATAAGATGCATAAAGGATAAACATCACATGCAATCAAAATATGTGACATGATATGGCCATCATCATCTTGTGACATTGATCTCCATCTCCAAAGCACCGTTATGATCTCCATCGTCACCGGCTCCACACCTTGATCTTCATCGTAGTGTCGTTGTCGTCTCACCACCTATTGCTTCCACGACTATCGCTATCACTTAGTGATAAAGTAAAGCAATTACATAGTGATTTCATTTCACACAATAAAGAGACAAACATAAGGCTCCTGCCAGTTGCCAATAACTTTTACAAAACATGATCATCTCATACAACAATTTATATCTCATCACGTCTTGACCATATCATATCACAACATGCCCTGCAAAAACAAGTTAGACATCCTCTACTTTGTTGTTGCAAGTTTTACGTGGCTGCTACGGTCTTCTAGCAAGAACCGTTCTTACCTATGCATCAAAACCACAACGATTTTTTCGTCAAGTGTGTTGTTTTAACCTTCAACAAGGACCGGCCGTAGTCAAACTCGATTCAACTAAAGTTGGAGAAACAGACACCCGCTAGCCACCTGTGTGCAAAGCACGTTGATAGAACCGGTCTCATGAACGTGGTCATGTAATGTTGGTTCGGGCCGCTTCATCCAACAATGTCGCTGAATCAAAGTAAGACGTTAGTGGTAAGCAGTATGACTATTATCGCCCACAACTCTTTGTGTTCTACTCGTGCATATCATCTATGCATAGACCTGGCTCGGATACCACTGTTGGGGAACGTAGCATGCAATTTCAAAAATTTTCCTACGATCATGCAAGATCTATCTAGGAGATGCATAGCAACGAGAGGGGGGGGGGGAGTGTGTCCACGTACCCTCGTAGACCAAAAGCGGAAGCGTTATGTTAACACGGTTAATGTAGTCGAAAATCTTCACGATCCAACCGATCCAAGTACCGAACGTACGACACCTCCATGTTCAGCACACGTTCAACTCGATGACGTCCCTCGAGATCTTGATCCAGTAGATGGTCGAGGGAGAGTTCCGATAGCACGATGGCGTGTTGACAGTGATGGTTATGTGATCCGCGCAGGGCTTTGCCTAAGCACTACGACGCTCTGACCGGAGGAGCAAATTGTGGAGGGGGGCACCACACACGGCTAAGAGAATTATTAATGTGTCTTTGGGGTGCCCCCGCCCCTGTATATAAAGGGGGGGAGGTGGAGGCCGGCAGCCAGGAGGGGCGCGCCAAGGGGGGGAGTCCCACCTTTTCCTTTCTCCACCGGAGGGAATAGGAAGGAGAGGGAGAGGGAAAGGGAAGGGGGGCCACGGCCCCTCCTCCTTGTACTATTCGGACTCCCTAGGAGGGGGGCACGCGCCACCCCTCGCGGGCTTCCCTCTCTCTCCCTTTAGGCCCATGTAGGCCCAACACTTCCCCCGGGGGGTTCCGGTAACCCCTCGGTACTCCGAAAAAATAACTGAATCACTCGGAACCATTCCGATGTCCGAATATAACCTTCCAATATATGAATCTTTACCTATCGACCATTTAGAGACTCCTCATCATGTTCGTGATCTTGATAACCCACAAGTATAGGGGATCACAACAGTTTTCAAGGGTAGAGTATTCAACCCAAATTTATTGATTCGACACAAGGGGAGCCAAAATAATATTCTCAGGTATTAGCAGTTGAGTTGTCAATTCAACCACACCTGGAAACTTAATATCTGCAGCAAAGTGTTTAGTAGCAAAGTAATATGATAGTAGTGATAACGGTGGCAAAAGGTAATGGTAGCAAAAGTAATATTTTTGGATTTCGTAGTGATTGTAACAGTAGCAACGGAAAAGTAAATAAGCGAAGAACAATATAGGAAAAACTCGTAGGCATTGGATCGGTGATGGAGAATTATGCCGGATGCGATCGATCATCTAACAGTCATAACCTAGGGTGACACAGAACTAGCTCCAGTTCATCAATGTAATGTAGGCATGTATTCCGAATATAGTCATACGTGCTTATGGAAAAGAACTTGCATGACATCTTTTGTCCTACCCTCTCGTGGCAGCGGGGTCCTATTGGAAACTAAGGGATATTAAGGCCTCCTTTTAATACAGTACCGGATAAAAGCATTAACACTTAGTGAATACATGAACTCCTCAAACTACGGTCATCACCGGGAGTGGTCCCGATTTTTGTCACTTCGGGGTTGCCGGATCATAACACATAGTAGGTGACTATAGATTTGCAAGATAGGATCAAGAACTCACATATATTCATGAAAACATAATAGGTTCAGATCTGAAATCATGGCACTCGGGCCCTAGTGACAATCATTAAGCATAGCAAAGTCATAGCAACATCAATCTCAGAACATAGTGGATACTAGGGATCAAACCCTAACAAAACTAACTCGATTACATGATAAATCTCATCCAGCCCATCACCGTCCAGCAAGCCTATGATGGAATTACTCACGCATGGCGGTGAGCATTTCATGATGACGATGGCGACGAATTCCCCTCTCCGGAGCCCCGAACGGACTTCAGATCAGCCTTCTCGAGAGAGTTTAGGGCTTGGCGGCAGCTCTGTATCGTAAAACATGATGAATCCTTCTCTCTAATTTTTTTCTCCCCGAAAGTGAATATATGGAGTCAAGGTTGAGGTCGGTGGAGGATTAGGGGGCCCACGAGGCAGGGGCGCCCCCACCCTCGTGGACAGGGTGTGGGCCCCCTGATGTGGATCTTTCTTCCAGTATTTTTATATATTCCAAAAATAATCTCCGTTGATTTTCAGGTCATTCTGAGAACTTTTATTTTTGCACAAAAATAACACCATGGCAATTCTGCTGAAAACAACGTCAGTCCGGGTTAGTTCCATTCAAATCATGCAAGTTAGAGTCCAAAACAAGGGCAAAAGTGTTTGGAAAAGTAGATACTTCAGAGACGTATCAACTCCCCCAAGCTTAATCCTTTGCTTGTCCTCAAGCAATTCAGTTGATAAACTGAAAGTGATAAAGAAAAACTTTTACAAACTCTGTTTGCTCTTGTTGTTGTAAATATGTAAATCCAGCATTTAGGCTTTCTGCAAAGTTTATGAACTAACCATATTCACAATAACACTTAGGTCTCATGTTTACTCATATAAATGACATAATCAACTAGCGAGCAATAATAATAAATCCCGGATGACAACACTTTCTCAAAATAATCATGATATGATATGACAAGATGGTATCTCGCTAGCCCTTTCTGAGACCGCAAAACATAAATCCAGAGCACCTTTAAAGATCAAGGACTGACTAGACATTGTAATTCATGGTAAAAGAGATCCATTCAAGTCATACTCAATGTAAACTAATAGTAATGGATGCAAATGACAACGGTGCTCTCCAACTGGTGGTTTTTAATAAGAGGATGATGCCTCAACATAAAAGTAAATAGATAGGCCCTTCCCAGAGGGAAGCATGGATTTGTAGAGGTGCCAGAGCTCGGTTTTGAAATATATATGAATAATATTTTGAGCGCTATGCTTTCATTGTCAACATAACAACTGAGAGATCTCGATATCTTCCATGATACACACATTATAGGCGGTTCCCAAACAGAATGGTAAAGTTTATACTCCCCCTCCACCAACAAGCATCAATCCATGTCTTGCTCGAAACAACGAGTGCCTCCAACTAACAAAAGTCCCGGGGGAGTTTTGTTTGCAGTTATTTTGATTTGATTTGCATAAAGCGTGGGACTGGGCATCCCGGTGACCAGCCATTTTCTCGTGAGTGAGGAGCGGAGTGCACTCCACTTGAGAATAACCCGCCTAGCATGGAGGATACAGACAACCCAAGTTGATACATGAGCTATTCGAGCATACAAAACAGAATGTTTATTTGAAGGTTTAGAGTTTGGCACATACAAATTTACTTGGAACGGCAGGTAGATACCGTATATAGGAAGGTATGGTGGACTCATATGGAACAACTTTGGGGTTTATGGAATTGGATGCACAAGCAGTATTCCCGCTTAGTACAAGTGAAGGCTAGAAAAAGACTGGGAAGCGACCAGCTAGAGAGCGACAATAGTCATGAACATGCATTAAAATTAATCGACACCGAATGCAAGCATGAGTAGGATATAATGCACCATGAACATAAATATCGTAGAGGCTATGTTGATTTTGTTTCAACTACATGCATGAACATGTGCCAAGTCAGGCCACTCGAATCGTTCAAAAGAGGATACCACCCTATCATACCACATCACAACCATTTTAATAGCATGTTGGCATGCAAGGTAAACCATTATAAACTCCTAGCTAATTAAGCATGGCATAAGCAACTACAATCTCTAATTGTCATTGCAAACAAGTTCATTCATAATAGGCTGAATCAGGGAACAATGAACTAACCATATTTACAAAAACAAGAGAGGTCGAGTTCATACCAGCTTTTCTCATCCCAATAAGTTCATCATATAATCATCATTATTGCCTTTCACTTGCACGACCGAATAGTGTGGATAATAATAATAGTGCATGTGCGTTGGACTGAGCTGGAATATGCAAGCATTCAATTCAAGAGAGAAGACAAGGTAATATGGGCTCTTTGTTAGATCAACAATAATGCATATGAGAGCCACTCAACATTTTCATTATGGTCTTCTCCTCTCGACCCCCAAAGAACAAGAAAAGAAATAAAACTATTTACACGGGAAAGCTCCCAACAAGAAAAAGAAGAACGGGAAATCTTTTTGGGTTTTCTTTTTAATTACTACTACTACAGGCATGGAAAGTAAACTAACTAAAAGCTACAACTAATTTTTTTTGGTTTTTCTTAAGGTTTATTACGGCACACAAGAAGAAAGCATAAAAAGGGAAATAAACTAGCATGTATATTACAATGAAAAAAAGTATGAGCATCGACAACTAGCATGAGTGTGTGAACATGAATGTAATGCCGGTGAGAAATACATACTCCCCCAAGCTTAGGCTTTTGGCCTAAGTTGGTCTACGGCCACGGCTGGCCTGGCGGATATCCAAAGTTATAGTTGGGGTCGTACTGAGAAGGATCCCCCTGGTGCCACTTGTTGGCGATCTCTTCCGGATTCCACTGATAAACAGACTGCTGGTGAGGATCAAATTGTGGTTCCGGCTCTGGCTCTGTAGCTGGTGTGGGGTTTCGGTAGGCGTGAATGGCCTCCGGCAGAACAAGGTACTTGCCTGCAGATAAGTCAAACAAGGAAGGAGCAGGCAAAGTAATAGTCCCAGGGTGATTTTTATCAAATATCAGCTTGTACTTAAGCATCTTTTCCTTATTCTTAACGGTAAAATCATGTGCTACCATACTCTTATAGTCTAGAAAAACAGGAGGCAACAACTTTTCTTCTTTCTCATAATGCCTAATAGGTATGTTAAAATATGCAGCAAGGCGCGAGGCGAAGATACCTCCCAAGATAGGGCGCTTAGTACGGTTAAGATTTAACCGCTTTGCAAAAATAGCGCCCATACTAAACGTGTCATCACGGAACAAGGCATGACACAAAATAACAATATCAGGGGCACTAAGGTTGCCACAGTTTCCACAACCAATTAAGCATCTACTAGAAAATATTGTGAAGTAACGTCAAACAGGAAAATGTATGCTAGTAATTCTTGCATCAGAAATTTTCCTTGTTTCCCCTACAGCAATTGTATCAATAAACCCTTCCACATCGTCATGATGTGGTTCCTCTACACTACCCTCAAAAGGGATCAAAAAACCCGACAAAAATCACGAAGTGACATCTCCTTATGCTCATCATATAAATAAAATTCCACCTTAGGTGGTGAGCTCCTAGCATGGAAATGAAAGTTTTGCACAAAGATATTGGTGAGTAATAGATACTGTTCGCGTTGGTCGTGGAGGAAGGCGGTGAGGCCTGCATTCTCAGCCAACTCATAGAAATCATCACAAATCCCGACTGCTCTCAAGAAATCATCACAAGACCATTCACACGGCCGAACCTCCGCGGTGCGAGGGAGATTATACTTGGGCTTCTTGTTCTCTTCACTTTGTTTATCCTTCGAGCTTCGGCTCGATGAGCCTCTCAAAAATCTCTTCATCTTTTTCTGAAAATTTCTAAATTTTTTAGTAACTTAAAATAAAAGTGAACCAAACTCAACAATATTGATAGCAACTACTCCTATAAGTGCCTAGAGGCAATATCATGCATTAAAACTACTTTTGACCACATAAATTTGACATGCAAGCTCAAGAACAGGGTCACCTAAGCAGCGAAAATTTGCAATGAATGAAGCACTAGAACAAAAACTAATTGGACCATTGGAGGAGTCACATACCAAAGAACAATCCCCCAAAGCAGTTTTGTGAATGGAGCTTTGAGCTAGGAGATCGAAAATGGCAGCAAGATGAGCTAGAACTCGGGTTTGAGCTGGTTGGTAATTTTTTTGGGAGGAAGAAGGAGTGTGTGGTGGATGGAATAAGTGGAGGGGACCCACGTGGGGTCCATGAGGCAGGGGGGTGCGCCCAGGTGGGGTGGGCGCGCCCTCCACCCTCGTGGGCACGTGGCTGCTCCCCTACTATGTTTTCAGTGCCAGATATTCTCAAATATTCTAGAAAAAATCATATTTAATTTTCAGGGCATTTGGAGAACTTTTATTTTCGGGGTATTTTATTGCATAGATAATTCAGAAACAGACATGAAAGTACTATTTTTGCTTTATTGAATATAAATAAAAGAAAGTAAAAAGAGGGTGCAGAAGGTTGTGCCTTCTAACTTCATCCATCTCATGCTCATCAAAAGGAATACACTAACAAGCTTGATCAAGTCTTGTTAACAAACTCATTTCGAATTGCATGAAACCGGAGAAATTTCGAATAACACTATGTTACCTCAACGGGGATATGCATGTCCCCAACAATAAGAATATCATATTTCTTCTTGACAGTAGGAAGAGAAAATTCAAAACCTCCAATAGTAATTGTTGAAAATTTTCCAATAGAATTGATACTGTGGACTTGAGGTTGTTTCCTTGGAAAGTGTATCGTATGCTCATTACCATTAACATGAAAGGTGACATTGCCTTTGGTGCAATCAATAACAGCCCCTGCAGTGTTCAAAAAGGGTCTTCCAAGAATAATAGACATACTATCGTCCTCGAGAATATCAAGAACAACAAAGTCCGTTAAAATAGTAACGTTTGCAACCACAACAGGCACATCCTCACAAATACCGACAGGTATAGCAGTTGATTTGTCAGCCATTTGCAAAGATATTTCAGTAGGTGTCAGCTTATTCAAATCAAGTCTACGATATAAAGAGAGAGGCGTAACACTAACACCGGCTCTAATGTCAGGACCCCGACTCGATGTCACATCGATCTAGCCTGTAGCACCTCATAGCACTTTGCGGCCTCACGCACGGTATCCCCACGGGTGTTGCCTTACCTTTGCCCGGGACCGTTTGCGCCTTTTGGCTCACGTATATGATAGTGTCGCTAGCATCCATATGATAAGGAGCCCGGGCTGACATGACTAGTCGTAAACCCAAAGTGGCACAGACTTACAGGGACAGGCATTCATGACCCAGCCTCGAACGTGTCGATCAACAGCAAGTGGGTCCGGGCTGTAGCACTGGGCTAGCAGGACTCCGGTAAACCGGGCTGTAGCGGGCTAACAGGACTCCGGTACTCAATGCGTGACATTTCCCCGAAGGGACAGACACCGGAACGAGGAAGGACACATGCCGGCCAGCCTAAGTGTTCCAGAGCAGTAGCAAGCTACCATGGCTCAGCGGTAACACTAGGAGACATTTCCCGGTAAGAGAGGCTACTAAAGATAACAACTAGATAGTCAGATCCCACACATACCAAGCATTTCAAACATACACACAATATGCTCGATATGTGCAAATACAACGAAGCATCACAACATGACTCTACGACACAAGTACTTTATTTAAGGCTCAGAGAGCCATACATAACATACACAAAGGTACGGGTCACACGACCCATCATTCAAGTCATACAGTCATACAAACCAGCAGCGGAAGTAACTTGTCTGAGTACAGACAACTAGTAAAATAAAAGAGGCTTGGAAAGCCTAGCTATACTACGTGGTCCTTCACAAGCTCAGGATCACCACCTGGGCCTTAGCCTACTCATTGATGTCAACGTCTACGTAGAACCCATCAGAAGGGGTTGCAGCGTCTTCTGTAAAAATGTAAATTATAGCAACATGAGTACAAAGGTACTCAGCAAGACTTACATCAGATCCTACATACATGCATATTATCAAGAAGGGTTGGTGGAGTTGTTGCAGCAAGCCAGCTTTGACTCTTGGCTAGACTAACCTACGAGACTCCAACTTGAAATGGTTTTGCGCACACGAGTCCATTACTCACCACTTCAATACACTACCGAGGATCCACCTCCGTCTCCCTACAGAAGAGCCATCCTCGGCACTCACACTTATCTTGAGGCTTTTAGTAGTTTCCATTTACTTGTCTATGAACTGTATAGGCAACCAAGTAGTCCTTTACCGCGGACGCGGCTATTCGAATAGATCATGTTAACCCTGCAGGGGTGTACTTCTTCATACACGCTCTCACCACTTACCGTCGTTTACACGACATGTACTCGGCAACCTTCAAGCGGAAGCCCAACGTGGGTGTCGGCCACGACCTACCTAACCACCTAAGCCTCCAGTCCAGGTTTATCGCCTATCCAGGTTCCATCCGCAGGGAGTCCGGCTAAGGTTTCCCATACGGCCCCGAACGATGTGAACAGGGTTCCCGAGATACCTAACGGGTATTCGGTACACCCGACCACGTACCTACCGCATCACAGCCCACCCCTACGGTCAGCGCTGTCCACGGCCTCCAGTAGGCTACAAACACCAGAAACTACTTGCAACTCCTGGACGGAGAACTAGGGTGAATAAGAAGCCGAGAGGGTCCATTGGTTTCGGGCCCAATGCATGGTAGTAGCTGGTTCTTAAATCACACATACAGATCTCAGTGCTTAAGGTCGGCTTCAATGAAACAACCCACCATGTACTCCTACATGGCCTCTCATCGGTACCTTTACCAAATCGTGTTCACCGCACCACTCTCATTACCTGACATAATCATTTCACTCTAGCCCATCACCCAGATGAACCAGACCTGACACGACTCTAAGCATAGCAGGCATAGCAAGGTAGGAACAACACATACATATGGCTCAACCAACTCCTACACATGCTAGTGGGTTTCATCTAGTTACTGTGGCAATGACAGGTCATGCAGAGGAAATGGGTTCAACTACCGCAGCACACAGCAGTTTGAAACGCGTTGTCTTAATGCAGTAAAAGAGAGCAGGAGCGAGAACATGGGATTGTATCGATATGATCAAATGGTTGGTTGCTTGCCTGATGGTTCGATGCACTGATACGGTTCTTCGTTAGGGTAATCACGATACGCCTCGGGGGCAGATCCTGCCGCAACAATACCGATACACAACCATTACCAAACAATGTGCAACAATATGATGCATGCATGAAACATAGCAATATGAGTGTGTTGGGCTAATGCAACTAAGACCAGAAGGGTTTGAACCAATTTGAATCAAAGATTCAAATTTCAAACTCAAACATGGCCTTTTAAAGTGCTTTTCCTTGTTCTGCATTAAACATCAGGTTAACTTGTTTAATCATGCATGAAAATAGTACAGATGGATAGATTGGATTTTTCTGATCATTTTTCATATATAATTTGTCTGATTTGGAGTTACAGAATAAAAGTTATGAATTTTTGAAGTTTAAATTATATTCTGGAATTTCTTATATTAGAATAATTCCAGAAAATCAATTATTGCGTCAGCCTGACGTCAGTGTGATGTCAGCAGGTCAACGGAACACGTCTGGGTCAAACCTGACAGTGGGTCCCGCGTGTCAGGGTGATTAAGTTAATTAGAGTTTAATTAAAACTAAACCTGTTTAATTAACAGGGCTAGGCCCCACCTGTCATTGACTCAGGGGAGTCAACCAGGGCCCACCCGTGGTCAAACCCGGGTCGGCTGCACCGGCGTTTAGCCGCCGGCGAGCCCGACGCGGCGGCGGAAGTGATTTTTGCCGTTCCGGCAACCAAACGAGCCGCGGAGGCCACCGGAGAGGAGCTGAGGTCGAGCCGCAGCTCTTGGTGGAGTCCGTTGGGGTCGGGGTGGCCGGAGTTGGCGCCGACGACGACTTTGGCGGCCACCGGAGTTCGGCCAAAGTCGAACTTGTCGATAGGGGGATCAGTGAGGTGCGGGGAGTGCACGGTTGGGCCTAACGCAGCATAGTGAGTGCGTTGGACACCGCGGGTTGGCCGGAGGATGGCCTGGGGCACGTCGGCGACGAGATCCGTGGCGGTGCGTGCGTGTGATCTTCATGCGGTGGCTGCACGGCTCGGGAAAGAGGGAGAGAGGTCGGAGGGGTAGCTAGGCTCACAGCGCTCCCGTAGAGGCCACCGACGAGGTCGGGGACGAGCTGAGGCGGCGACGGCGTTGAAGGGGATCTCCGGCGACGGCGAGCTCGGGCGAGGTCGGTGCGGTGGTCTCGGGCCGCACGAGCACACGGGGCTCGGCTAGCTCGATGAAGTGGACGGCGGCGGAGCTCCTGGACACAGTAGCACGGCGTGGGGTTGACGGAGGGCGTGGCTACGGCGAGGGGGTGGCGGCGATGGCGTCGGCCATGGCGTGGGAGAGCGAGGGAGAGGAGCTGGAGAGGAGAGGGGGTGTCTGGGAGGTTCAAGGGAGAGAGGGAAGCCGATTCACGGCGTTAGCCGGGCGAGGGAGGCGGCGAGGCGGCGAGCAGGTGCGTGGCACCCATGCGGTGCTCGCCGTCGAGCACCTGCCTGCCTGCCTGGCCGGCAAGCAGCTCGCTGGCGCGGTGCTGGGCTGGGCCGGCAGGTGGGCCGGGTGCTGGGCGCCAGGTAAGCTTTTCCATTTTCTTTCTGTTTTCTGTTTTTTAATACTTCTGCAACTTTGTTGAATTAAATAAAATACTTAGGCAACTCCAAAAATCACCAAACTAATCCTGGACCATAGTTGGATTATTTCCAACATGAAACATTTTAGTTTGGAGTTATTTGAGCATTTAAATATTTTATATAATTTTAAATGCCCAAATTCAAATACTTATGATTTAATTCAAAAACCCTAGGATGGCCTAGGAAAATGTGCACCACTTTTGGCAGAGGTTCTGAACCAAGACAAAAATGATGGGCATTTTAGAAGGGCATTTCAGGTTCATTGAAAAAGTTTTTAGTAAACCCTAATTGGTTTCAGAGGGGACTGGGGGTTCTGTCATCCCCATTTCAGGTTTCTGATGAAAGAGTAAACATGATGCAACACTCTAATGCATGACTAGCTAGGGTGTGACATCTAAGATCACATAAAGCAGTTTTAACATAATTTCTTTTAATGGAGCATGGTATAGTTGGTACTCCTGGATCTCCAAGTTTCTTTGGTATTCCACCCTTGAAAGCATAATTAGCAAGCATGGTGGAAATTTCAGCATCCGGTATCTTTCTTTTACTAGTAACAATTTCCTTCATATATTTAGCATAAGGATTCATTTTAAGCATGTCAGTCCAACGCATACACAAATAGATAGGTCTAATCATTTCAGCAAAGCGCTCAAAATCCTCATCATCCTTTTTCTTGGATGGTTTAGGAGGAAAATGCATGGGTTTCTGAACCCATGGTTCTCTTTCTTTACCATGCTTCCTAGCAACAAAGTCTCTCTTACCATAACGTTGATTCTTTGATTGTGGGTTATCAAGATCAACAGCAGGTTTGATTTCTACATCATTATTATTGCTAGGTTGAGCATCAACAGGAACATCATTATTAACATTATCACTAGGTTCATGTTCATTACCAGATTGTGTTTCAGCATCAGAAATAGAAATATCATTGGGATTCTCAGGTGTGTCTACAACAGGTTCACTAGAAGCATGCAAAGTCCTATCATTTTTCTTCTTCTTCCTTTTAGAAGGACTAGGTGCATCAACATTATTTCTCTAAGAATCCTGCTCAATTCTCTTAGGGTGGCCCTCAGGATACAAAGGTTCCTGAGTCACTTTACCTCCCCTAGTTGCAACTCTAACAACAAAGTCATTATTCTTACTATTCAATTCATTGAGCAAATCATTCTGAGATTTAAGTACTTGTTCTACTTGAGTGGTAACCATAGAAGCATGTTTACTAATGAGTTTAAGTTCACCTTTAACACTAGCCATATAATCACTCAAGTGTTCAATCATATAAGCATTATGTTTTAATTGTCTACCAACATAAGCATTAAAATCTTCTTGCTTAACCATAAAGTTATCAAATTCATCCAAACATTGGCTAGCAAACTTAGCAGGAGGTATTTCAGCTTTATCATATCTATAGAGAGAATTTACCTTTACTACCTGTGTCGGGTTATCGAGACCATGTGTTTCTTCAATAGGTGATGAATTAAGACCATGTATTTCTTCAACAGGCGGTAAATTCTTAACATCTTTAGCTTTTATACCTTTTTCTTTCATCGATTTCTTTGCCTCTTGCATATCTTCAGGACTGAGAAATGGAATACCCCTTTTCTTCGGAGTTGGCTTAGGAGTGGTTCAGGAAGTGTCCAATTATTTTCATTGGTCAACATATTATTTAATAGAATTTCAGCTTGATCAACTGTTCTTTCCCTGAAAACACAACCAACACAACTATCCAGGTAATCTCTAGAAGCATCGGCTAGTCCATTATAAAAGATATCAAGTATTTCATTTTTCTTGAGAGGATGATCACGCAAAGCATTAAGTAATTGGAGAAGCCTCCCCCAAGCTTGTGGGAGACTCTCTTCTTCAATTTGCAGAAAATTATATATTTCCCTTAAAGCGGCTTGTTTCTTATGAGCGGGGAAATATTTAGCAGAGAAGTAGTAAATCATATCATGGGGACTACACACACAACCAGGATCAAGAGAATTGAACCATATCTTAGCATCATCCTTTAATGAGAACGCAAATAATTTAAGGATATAATAGTAGCGAGTTTTCTCATCCTTAGTGAATAGGGTAGCTATATCATTTAATTTAGTAAGATGTGCCACAACAGTTTCAGATTCATAGCCATTAAAGGATCGGATTCAACTAAAGTAATTATATCAGGATCAACTGAGAAATCATAATCCTTATCAGTAATAAAGATAGGTGAAGTAGCATAAGCAGGATCATATTTCATTCTAGCATTCAGAGATTTTTCTTTAAGCTTAGCTAATAATTTCTTAAGATCACTTCTATCATTGCAAGCAAGAAAGTCTCTAGCAGTTTCTTCATCCATAACATAACCTTCAAGCACAACAGGCAATTCATATCTAGGGGGAGAATCTTCGTCATCACTTTCACCAACATTATCAATTTCAATAATTTCATTCTCCCTAGTCCTAGCAAGTTGTTCATCAAGAAATTCACCAAGTGGCACAGTAGTATCAAGCATAGAAGTAGTTCCATCATAAGTATCATGCATAGCAGAAGTGGCATCATCAATAACCTGCGACATATCAGAATTAATAGCAGAAGCAGGTTTAGGTGTCGCAAGCTTACTCAAAACAGAAGGTGAATCAAGTGCAGAGCTAGATGGAAGTTCCTTACCTCCCCTCGTAGTTGAGGAAATTTTTTGGTTCTTTGATCTTTCAAGTTCTTCATAATGATAAACATATATAAATCCCATGTGACTCAAAGAATAGAGCTATGCTCCCTGGCAACAGCGCCAGAAAATGTTCTTGATAACCCACAAGTATAGGGGATCACAACAGTTTTCGAGGGTAGAGTATTCAACCCAAATTTATTAATTCGACACAAGGGGAGCCAAAGAATATTCTCAAGTATTAGCAGCTGAGTTGTCAATTCAACCACACCTGGAAACTTAATATCTGCAGCAAAGTGTTTAGTAGCAAAGTAATATGATAGTAGTGGTAACGGTGGCAAAAGGTAACGATAGCAAAAGTAATATTTTTGGATTTTCTAGTGATTGTAACAGTAGCAACGGAAAAGTAAATAAGCGAAGAACAATATAGTAAAAACTCGTAGGCATTGGATCGGTGATGGAGAATTATGCCGGATGCGATCGATCATGTAACAGTCATAACCTAGGGTGACACAGAACTAGCTCCAGTTCATCAATGTAACGTAGGCATGTAATCCGAATATAGTCATACGTGCTTATGGAAAAGAACTTGCATGGCATCTTTTGTCCTACCCTCCTGTGGCAGTGGGGTCCTATTGGAAACTAAGGGATATTAAGGCCTCCTTTTAATAGAGTACCGGACCAAAGCATTAACACATAGTGAATACATGAACTCCTCAAACTACGGTCATCACCGGTAAGTATCCTGATTATTGTCACTTCGGGATTAACGGATCATAACACATAATAGGTGACTATAGACTTGCAAGATAGGATCAAGAACTCTCATATATTGATGAAAACATAATAGGTTCAGATCTGAAATCATGGCACTCGGGCCCTAGTGACAAGCATTAAGCATAGCAAAGTCATAGCAACATCAATCTCAGAACATAGTGGATACTGGGGATCAAAGCTAACAAAACTAACTCGATTACATGATAAATCTCATCCAACCCATCACCGTGCAGCAAGCCTACGATGGAATTACTCACGCACGGCGGTGAGCATCATGAAATTGGTGATGGAGGAAGGTTGATGATGACGATGTCGACAGATTCCCCTCTCCGGAGCCCCGAACGGACTCTAGATCATCCCTCCCGAGAGAGTTTAGGGCTTGGCGGTGGCTCCATATCGTAAAACACGATGAATCCTTCTCTCTGATTTTTTCTCCCTGGAAGTGAATATATGGAGTCAAGGTTGAGGTCGGTGGAGCATCAGGGGGCCCACGAGGCAGGGGGCGTGCCCAGGGGGGTAGGGCGCGCCCCCACCCTCACGGACAGGGTGTGGGCCCCCTGACGTGGATCTTTCTTCCAGTATGTTTTATATATTCCAAAAATAATCTCCGTTGATTTTCAGGTCATTCGGAGAACTTTTATTTCTACACAAAAATAACACCATGGCAATTCTGCCGAAAACAACGTCAGTCCGGGTTAGTTCCATTCAAATCATGCAAGTTAGAGTCCAAAACAAGGGCAAAATTGTTTGGAAAAGTAGATACGTCAGAGACGTATCAGATCTCATCCGGGACTCCGAACAAACTTTGGTCATCAAAACACATAACTCATAATACAAATCGTCATCGAACGTTAAGCGTGGGGATCCTACGGGTTCGAGAACTATGTAGACATGACCGAGACACATCTCTGGTCAATAACCAATAGCGGAACCTGGATGCTCATATTGGTTCCTACGTATTCTATGAAGATCTTTATCGGTCAAATCGCATAACAACATACGTCATTCCCTTTGTCATCGGTATGTTACTTGCTCAAGATTCGATCGCCGGTATCATCATACCTAGTTCAATCTTGTTATTGGCAAGTCTCTTTACTCGTTATGTAGTGCATCATCCCGTAACTAACTCATTAGTCACATTGCTTGCAAGACTTATAGTGATGTGCATTACCGAGAGGGCCCAGAGATACCTCTCCGATACTCGGAGTGACAAATCCTAATCTCGATCTATGCCAACCCAACAAACACCTTCGGTGACACCTATAGAGCATCTTTATAATCACCCAGTTATGTTGTGACGTTTGATAGCACACAAGGTGTTCCTCCGGTATTCGGGAGTTGCATAATCTCATAGTCAGAGGAATATGTATAAGTTATGAAGAAAACAATAGCAATAAAACTAAACAATCATTATGCTAAGCTAACGGATGGGTCTTGTCCATCACATCACTCTCTAATGACGTGATCCCGTTCATCAAATAACAAGACATGTCCATGGTCAGAAACTTAACAATATTTGATTAACGAGCTAGTCAAGTAGAGGCATACTAGGGACACTATGTTTTGTCTATGTATTCACACATGTACTAAGTTTCCGGTTAATACAATTCTAGCATGAATAATTAACATTTATCATGATACAAGAAAATATAACTAACAACTTTATTATTGCCTCTAGGGCATATTTCCTTCGAGATCCGCCGGAGACACACCTCCACACGCCCACCAACGATGCTAGACGCACTGCCAGAACGGGAGTTAGGCGGGGAGACCTTTATTCCTTCTTCAGGGAGCCGTCGCCGTCTCGCCTTCCTGAGCAGGACACAAACCCTAAAAAAACACGAAAAAGCGACTAAAAACGGAGCCCTCCCGCTGGCCCTTGACATGACCCAACGCGCCTCCATGGCCCTAGGGCAACCAGGGAGGAGGCATACCTGCGTCGGCGTCGGCGAGAGGCAGGAACCCTAGCTTTCTTTCTTGGAGGAGGAGGAGTGACTTGAGGATGATGTACTCTTCGGCTCTTGTCTTTCTTGTAGCTGAGCAGGTGTAGTTGCTTGATCTTTGGATGTAACTGCGGTAGAGATGTCCTCTTAGCGATGGAGCATTGGAGTGAAAGACATAGCAGAAGGAAATACTGATTCTTTTACCATGCTAAGAAATACTCTCTCCATTTTTATTTACTCTGCATATTAGATTTGATTGAAATCAAACTTCACAAAGTTTGAACAAGTTTATAGAAAAAATATGAACATTTACAATAACAAATCTATATGACGTGTAAGTATATTCAATAATGAATCTAATGGTATTGATTTGTTTTTGTAGAGAAGGAGGTTAAACCCCCGATCTCTACATCAATCAACGCATACAACCATTTTTATTAATTATTCCACATACGTCTGACAAGAACATACATCAAGCCACCCGAAGCCACCACTCACACCTACAAACTTGATAATGTGGAGTGCTCTCACCCTCTATATTTAAAACTGAGTCGTCGCCGATCCATCCATATAATGTATCGAAACCAACAACTGGTGCAACATACCTAAACCATACACCACATGCACATGTTTTAGAAAGTCGTCATCATCATCGAACTGTTGTCCCATCTTCAGGAGAGAGAGAGAGATCTGTATCATCCTTGCTAGTCCGGCCATCCGTCGGCGCCACCGCCCTGCGCTCGTCCAACCCAACGCGGAGACTCCGGAAGATCTGTCGTGCATAGCACCTGCCGAACAGGCATGACACAGCGTAGCACCTGTCGTCCAAGCATGACTTGACATCTTCACCGAAGCTCCGTTCAAGACGAAGCCGCTCCACCTCCTGCTTCTGTCTCCTAGCGCTACTCCACAAACAATGCCCCAAGAGAGAAACGATGCCATAGTACTGTTATCGTCTGATCTGAAAAACTAGATCCTAGGGTTTCCCCCGGAGTAGCGTGAGTGGGTCAACAGTAGTTACATGACGACGGCTTCATCAAGGTAACGACGTAGAACGCCGCCGTCACCTACCGCCGGCTCGGTTTTCATCGGCAACCATGTCTGCCCGACTCACAGCCAGGACTGGATGATGGATCTCGAGATCCGACCACACAATCTCAGGCCGACCACCTCTGACGGAGGAGATAACCACCACCGCCAGCTGCACCGGCCAAAACAGATCTGACCAGAGGTGCCGCCGAGCAGTCCACCATGCCCTTCACGCCACCGTCGATCCGAAGCCAGATGGCACACCACCGCAACATAGCCAGCCATCGCTGCCGGCCACATCGCGCCGCCGCTCGAACCGGACCAGCCGCCGCACGCCGCCGCCCGTGACCGAGCTGCCCGACGCGCCTGTAGCCGCCGTAGCACGAGGCCGGGCTGGCCACCGCCGTCGCTCCGCTGGATTGGACGCGCCTTCACACATGTAGGGGCCCCGCAACACCCTTGGGACGCGGGAGAGAGGGAGTCCCTCACCACCATCGTCGGCCCCCAGGCGTGGCCCGACGGTGACGGAGGAAGGGGAGGCAGGCGTGTGCGCCCCCGGCGGCTAGGGTTTGGGCGCCGCCCGAGTCGCCCTAGCGGGGTGACGCAGGGGTTGGGAGCGGATGCAGTTGCCAGGGGACGTAATGCTTTCGACGCCTTGGACGTATTGATTTGTTATTGCATATGTTATTTATTTTTACTATAAACACTTTCAAAGTTTACAAAGTTTGACTTTGACGAAAGCTAATATCCGGAGTAAATAAAAATGGAGGGAGTACCATGCATTTATCTACGGTTCGCCTTTACTTTGAGTTCCGTGCTATATTTTTATTTTTTGATAAAATTAATCTTGTTTCCGGGTACACAAAGTTTTATTATTTTAAAGTGTACCAACAAAAACAAATACATCTGTTAGAGACTGAACTTTTTTTCGCCTTTTGTATTTTATCTATTATCTATTCTCTCACCACCAAAATTAAAGCAGCATGCATCAATTTCACAAACATGAAGTTGCTTAGAGCATCTTCAGCCGTTCGGCCCCTTAGGACGCCGAAAAAGAGCCGTCTGAAGGCGAACCGACGCTTGTTTGACGTGTGGGGGCGATTGCATTCCCAGTCGACGCCCCTAGATCGCCGCCAAAATCGCGCGAACTCGGCGATATTTCATACAAAATTGTACAAACTCGGCGATCTGGCACAAAACCGGTGAAACTTCATTGAAATTTGTACAAAAACAAATAAAACATGCAAACTACGCCTACTACTACGTCAAACTACGCCTAGCCTTGCTCGCCGCGGCCGCCGCTCGCCATCTACATGCCGAGAAGCCTGTAGAAACGGGTGTAGTAGCCGCCGCCGTTGTCGTCGTCGCACGCCCCGCCTGAGCCGCCGCCGTCCCTACTGCACCCCTGGCCAGGGTCGCCGGCGCGCGGTGGGGGGTTGGATGGCCCGGCCTCGTCCTCATCGTCGCCGTCGAGGACGATGACGCCACCCTCCTCGCGTCCCAGGCGACGGGCCTGGAGCTCCGCGTATGCCCGACGCTGGCGGAGCACCTGCTTGCGGACGTAATCCTCCCTCACCCACTTGAGGGCGTCGTCGTCGTCGGGGGCCACCATGTACGCGTGCTCCGGCTTCACGGGGAGCAGCCCCGGCTCGGGCTTCGGCCAGACCAGGCAGAGGGAGCGCGGGAAGGGGAGGGCACCCTCATTGATGACGAGGGCGCCGCTGCGGGTGCGGCGCCGGAGTGGCGCACCCTCCGGATTTGGCTTGACGGGGCGGAGCGCCGGCGAGCCGGAGGAGAGCGAGCCGCAGCCCGACGACGAGGACGTCCCCGGCTCCATTCGCCGCGGCGTCCAGGAGCTGCCACAAAGGCGAGAGAAGGACGGCCGCGGCGGGTACTCGAGGCGCGGCGTGTTGCCGGTCTCGATGTGGTCGAGGACGGCCTTGAGGGTGCGTCCGGGCACGCCCCACCAGTCACGCCGCCCGTCGGCGTTGAGGCGTCCGTGGTGGATGATGCCATTGGTGGAGGCGATCTGATCTTCACGGCGGCGTTCGAAGTACATCATCCACAGCGTGTGGCTGTCGGCGGCGTACCTTGACTCATTCCGCTGCTCCTCCATCAGCGACGAGCGGATGCGGGCGATCTCGGCCCGCCGTGCCGCCCCTTCGGGCACCACTGGCACCGGGACGCCGCCGGCGCTCAGCTTCCACGACCCCGACACACGCATATCCGGGGGCGCCGGATACTCGGCCTCGTAGAGGAGGCGTGCCTCCGACTCTTGGAGATGGCGGGGGCCGAAGCCGTATGCCGTCGCGCCGTCGCTTGGGAACCTCTTAGCCATTTGCTCGTCGGCGGGAAGGAGGGAGTGTGCTGCTTTGTGTGACGATGCGAGGTGAAATGTGGCAGTTGTGGTGTTCACTGGCGGAGGATCGGCTTTTATAGCCGGGTCCGGGCGGCGAGAACCTGCATGCCGAGCGACGCGTGGTGGGAGCGGGCGGGACACGTGTCGATGGCGCCTTCACTGCGCCGCCCGTGAGACATCAATGAAGGCTGACCGGCGCAACAGCGCGGCAGCCTTGGCCAGCCTTGACATTGATTCCCGCGGGAACCGAGGCGATGAGGACGATGAAGCGGCGTCTCACTGACGCGGCAGGCCCATCCCCGTTAGCGCCAAAAACGCGTTCGGCCCCAGGCGCCCCCAGCGCGCCGGTTCGGCCTGGGTCCGCCGGCGCCAATTTCAGCCCAAACCGACGAAAAACGGGTTCATGAGGACGCGACTGGATCGATTTTCGCCAGCGCCGAAAAAACGCCTGAGAGAGGACTATTGGGGGCGCGGCTGGATATGCTCTTACCACACATACCATGTGGTTGTCTGAGACTGAACTTATTGATACACACCGAAATTTTAGAAAGCATCTGTCCTTTTATATTCTGTTTTGTGTGGTTTACAATTTACCAAACCTAAAAAACACGGATCTCAAACACAACACTGATTGGTGGATCAATGCATGGTACACTCTCTATATTATACTCATCTGTTCCCAAATATAAGTCTTTCTAGAGATTTCTACAAGTAACTACATAGAAAGTAAATTGAGTGAATCTCCACTTTAAAATATGTCTACATACATCTGTATGTTGTAGTCTATTTAAAATGTCTAAAAAAACTTATATTTTAAAACGGAGGGAGTATTTCTTTAGGGGGAGTATATTATATTCCATGCAATGTCATTTCTCTTCCCGCCAAAAAATAAATCATTTCTTGGCGGAAGTAAGTAAACGAGGATGATAGTACGAGTAGTACAAGTCTGGCGGGCGGGAGAGACAAGTTTTTCTCGTCAAGCGAAATGACCGTCGAGGTCCACTGCAACCAGTACCCGGATATCTCGGTGTACCACTCTCGTTCGAAGAATCACACCAGCAGCAGCACTACATCCAATTATCCGAGAGCCGGCGGGCTATCCATCCTTGACTGGACCGGAGGCGCCGTGACTTTTTTTTTTTTTGAAAGTGAGGCGCCGTGACTTGATCTACCTTGGCGGACCATGCATACGTCTGCCGCCCTGATTGTCCTGTTCGTGGCGTCGAGAAGCGCAGGCCCTTGTTGACCGGCCGCTCGTGAACTGCTGACGCGGCGCGGTGCACCGAGGGGGACGGCAGTGGAGACGTGACCTGTTAGACTCCTCGTACGTACGCGCGCACTACTTACTTCCTAGCGACGGAACCAGGGTGCATGACGGGACAGGACGTGGTGCGAGTGAGCCGGTCCGTCGCGGCAACGACGAGCCGCTGACCAATGGAGTAGAATGCAGCTCCAAATGCATTTGCAACACGTGCATTTGCGACTTTCTCAAACATTATATATATGTTGCATTCTATAACAATTTTTTTCAAATTTATTGAAACGCAATGAAATATTCGGTTACACCTCAATGTCCCGCCACAATGCATTTTTTAATAAAAAAGGGCATTTCCGTCTGCCCCAATTTTTTATTAAAAAATTCAAGGCCAAGTATCCAACATCATAAACATTTCACAGCTCTCGGTCACAACACAAAGTAGCTACGACAAATTATTGCAAACATGGAGGAATTTAAAGTCTTGGGCTAAGATAGATGGATCAGTGCCAAGCTATCCTAAGCAGCTCCCTACAGCGATGACTAGGCAGCCGGAGACACTCAAGAAGCCGCGTAGCTTGGGCACCGACGTAGAGCACCTTCCAAAGTCAAACCAGTGCGCCTACCGAAGCCAGGATGCATTTCATACTTCGCCACCTTCGACTCTGAAAGACAAAATCATCACGAAAACGCCATAAGCCCACAAGGTAGCAACAGTAAAGATGTTAACAACTTCATAGTGTTTTTCTTTGTTTCCAGAAAGGAACTAGGTCATCAAAAGACTAGGAATTGAAATTGAGATATTGGGAGTATCAGCAATCACATTCCAAATATTTTTTTGCAACAATGCAAACAAAAAAGTAGATGATGGATCGATTCTAGCTCATTACAAAAGACACATGTCAGATCATCAACATGTCTATGTTTAGCCAAGTTGTCTCGAGTAGACTCTTGTTATTAATAATGAGCTACAACAAAACATGTACTCCCTCTGTCCCAAAATTCTTGTCTTAGATTTGTCCAGATACGGATGTATCATACATCCGTATCTAGACGAATCTAAGACAAGAATTTTGATACATCCGTATCTAGACGAATCTAAGACAAGAATTTTGATACATCCGTATCTAGACGAATCTAAGACAAGAATTTTGGAACAGAGGAAGTATATTATAAGGAACCTTAATCTTCCATATAGCATCTCTCAGTTCGGAAGAGGAACCCAATTTCGGAATCTAATTGAGTAGGAACCAGAAGGTTGAAGCAACTAAATGGGAGCATCACTACCAGAAGTAAGAGTTACAATTTTGACCAAATTAAGCAAATCAAACCACTGACCCATGAGTACTTCATCAACACATCTCCTAAAGGATATCTTATGAGAAGTACCATCCCACACTTGGGCAACAGAAGCATTTTATTGTTGAAAAATCGCAAATAGATCCCAAAATTGGTTTCCAAAGAAGCATTAACAAGCCAAATGTCATGCCAAAAGGAGATACTTTGCCCATCACCAATCTTCCACTTGTAAAAGCTTTTTGCAGAAGCAAAAACCCAAGAGATACTTTTCCAAAAAGGAGACCCCTGTCTAGGTTTGTCCGACAAAATGTGGTTTGTCAGTAGCATACTTATACTCCAGAAGTTTTTTCAATCACTGGGTCTACCATCAAACAATCTCTTACTCCAAAAGGCCAACATTGCCAAATTAAAATCCCTAAGATTAGGGACACCCATACCCCCAAATTCTTTTTTTCTTCTTCTGGAGATTAAACCCTAACAAGCAAGATGGTACTTATGATGATTGCCCAATTTGCCCTAGAAGAAATGAGACATTTGGGAAGTGATGACATCAGTGGCCCACTTACGAAACTTCATGATAGACATAAGGTAAGTAGGAATACTAGCAATGCACGTGTCGAGGAGGATAAGTTTACCCCTATAGGAAAGATTCCTGTCTAACCAACCAGAGATGTCTTCAATAATTCTGTCAATAATAGGTTGTATGTCTCCTTTTTAAGTTTTTTTTTAAATGGAGGGGCACACCCAAATTCTTAAAAGGGAAGGAGCCAAGTTGACAACAGAAAACCTAAGCAAAGCAACTAGTAGCTACATCATCATCTACATGAATAGTGTGAAGGTCACTTTTGTGAAAATTAACTTTGGTGATAATACATGTTTGAGAATCATTTCCTTCTAGTAATGTGAAATCAAGAGAGTGGCTAGCCAACGTCACAAACAAGCATCCCCTAACCGACGTTTACCTGCAGCAGCCACCGCCACACAGCCGGCCGGCCCGCCGGCTTGAAAGTCCAGTTCCCTGATCTCCGTACAGAATCCCTCCGATCCACCGATGGACGGCCACGGGTGGACGCCGCGTCCGGGCTGGACGGCAGCGTCCGTCCGACAGAGGCGACCTGAACGGGTCAAGCCGTTCATGCGCTGGGCGGGTCAAACCATGCACGCTCGAGCCTAGACCGACTAGAGACTAGAGCCGAACGACAAGGACCCATGCGATTCCACGCCCGCCACCCTGGTACGTAGTCGTACTCTCGATCACGACGCCCTAATCGCGCCAGCAAACCGCGTGTTCGCCGGCAAGCCGACGGCGCGGGGGCGCGGGCATATATAGCTCGTGCCCCGGCACCTTCTCCTCAGACAGTCCGTCAGTCAGTCATCAGCCACTGACGAGCCATTTCCAACCCTCTCGTGCGCATCTTCCACGAGAGCATCAGCAAAGCAAGAATAAAGGCAGCTAGCAGCACGAACAACGGCGGCTAGCGGCTGAAGGAGGGGCCGATGGAGATCGTGAGGATGGGGAGCTCGGCGGGGGGCGGGAGCGGCGTGCGGCGGACGGCGTCGTCGTGGCGGGGGACGTCCGGGAGGAGCGACGCCTTCGGGCGGTCGGCCAGGGAGGAGGACGACGAGGAGGCGCTGCGCTGGGCGGCCATCGAGAAGCTCCCCACGTACGACCGCATGCGCAAGGGCATCCTGCTCCCGGGCGCCGTCGCCGGCGTCGGCGGCGCCGGGCAGGAGGTGGACATCCAGGGGCTCGGCCTCAACGAGAGGAAGAACCTCATCGAGCGCCTCATACGCACCGCCGAGGAGGACAACGAGCGCTTCCTCCTCAAGCTCCGCGACCGGATGGAGCGGTGCGTCTCAGCTCAGCTCATCACCTCGCTTCTGTAGCTCTGTCCATCCATTTCTCTCTCGGCACGACGGGCGCTGATGTTTGATGTGCTTGGCAGGGTTGGGATCGAGAACCCGACGATCGAGGTGCGGTTCCAGAACCTCAACATCGACGCCGAGGCCTACGTCGGCAACCGGGGAATCCCGACGTTCATCAACTTCTTCTCCAACAAAATCATGGTATGCATCTTCGGCGCAGCAGCTTCATGATCCTTCAGTGTCATGGAATGGGAGAACCCAACAAAGTTCACGCCGAGTGGTTCCGACTTCAGCTTCTGATCCTTGTTTGTTTCAATCCTTCAGAATGTGCTGAGTGCTCTGCGCATCGTGTCAAGCGGGAAGAGGCCCATCTCTATCATCCATGACATCAGCGGAATCGTAAGACCCGGCAGGTGAGCGAGAGGTCACGGGCCTGTTTGTTTTGCATCATCTCACAGTTCTTTCCATGTTTTAATCGTGTGGAGTTTCTTCAGAATGTCCTTGTTGCTTGGCCCCCCTGGGTCCGGAAAAACTAGTCTACTCCTGGCCCTGGCAGGGAAGCTGGACTCAACTCTCAAGGTACCCCATCTTCACATCCTTTCGTGATTCTGAGTACTCTGTTTTTCGTTCGATACAGAAATTTGCAATATGATCAGGGAAGATATAGAGATGTAAGTTGTAACATGATGAATTTAAAATTGGAAATGTTCAGGTGTCAGGGAGAGTGACTTACAACGGGCATGACATGCATGAATTTGTCCCCCAGAGGACATCAGCGTACATCGGGCAGCATGACCTTCACATCGGCGAAATGACGGTGAGGGAGACACTGGCCTTCTCTGCGAGATGTCAAGGAGTCGGAACCCGTTACGGTAAGTGACATGGGAGCTGGAAAAAGGGATATCTTGCTATTCACAAATTGCAAAGTGATTCTTATCGTGGTTTCAAATTGCAGACATGCTTACTGAACTCTCAAGAAGGGAGAAAGAAGCCAACATCAAGCCAGATCCTGACATTGATGTCTACATGAAGGTGAGCAGTTATTCCATACTGGATCAAAACCCCAGCTTATTTAGAAGTAACGATATTTGCCTTTTTGAAGAGAATCGAAATAAACTAGAATTACTAAGTTATTCTGCTCCTCTATCCAAACAGGCCATCTCTGTGGAAGGTCAAGAGAGCGTGATCACAGATTACATCCTCAAAGTGAGCACCATACATAACATGAAAAATAAGCCAAAAAAATGCATATGCCGCTGACACACTTGCATTTTTCGTTCAGATTTTGGGTCTGGAAATCTGTGCAGATACAATGGTTGGGGACGGTATGATCAGAGGCATCTCAGGAGGACAAAAGAAGCGTGTCACCACAGGTATATGCAATATGCAGTGAAGGAATAAATGCGCATAATGATGCCCTTTTGATCATGACAGTGAAATCAGATCTCTAACATCATTGAAATTTAAATAGGCGAGATGCTTGTCGGGCCAGCAAAGGCACTGTTTATGGATGAAATCTCCACCGGTTTGGACAGCTCCACAACGTACCAGATCATCAACTCCCTCAGGCAATCTGTCCACATCCTCGGTGGCACGGCATTGATCGCGTTGCTTCAGCCTGCGCCTGAAACATACGAGCTCTTTGATGACATTGTTCTGCTCACCGAGGGGAAAATCGTGTACCAGGGTCCTCGAGAAAGCGTCCTTGAGTTCTTTGAGGCCGTCGGATTCAGATGCCCTGAGAGGAAGGGTGTTGCAGACTTCTTGCAAGAAGTATGTGATACACAAGAGCTCTCTGTGCTGCATTTTTTTTTGAAAGAAACTCCTATGCTACATGTTAGGACTAGGAACTCAAATTTGACATTTTCCATTGTGAATTCACAGGTAACATCTAGGAAGGATCAGCACCAGTACTGGTGCCGAAGTGACGAGCCATACCGATACATCTCGGTCAACGACTTCACGGAGGCATTCAAAGCATTCCATGTTGGCCGTAAGATGGGCTCGGAGCTCAGGGTGCCGTTCGATCGAACCAGGAACCACCCTGCTGCGCTCACGACTTCCAAGTTCGGTATCAGCAAGATGGAGCTTCTGAAGGCATGCGTCTCTAGGGAGTGGCTGCTGATGAAGAGGAACTCGTTTGTTTACATCTTTAAAATAGTTCAGGTATGCATCCCGCTTGTTGAAATTTTCCTCAATTCTGAATTCGGATAGTGATGTCTGATGAATGTTATGTGTTTGTACCAGCTCATAATCCTTGGGACCATCGCAATGACTGTCTTCCTGCGTACGGAGATGCACCGGGACTCAGTCGAGGATGGAGTGATCTACATGGGCGCGATGTTCCTCGGCCTGGTCACGCATTTGTTCAATGGATTCGCCGAGCTCGCCATGAGCATTGCAAAGCTGCCTATATTCTACAAGCAGAGGGACCTGCTCTTCTATCCATCATGGGCGTATGGATTGCCTACATGGCTGCTCAAGATCCCGATATCATTCCTGGAATGTGCCGTGTGGATCTGCATGACTTACTATGTCATTGGCTTCGATCCAAACATCGAAAGGTTCTTCCGCCATTACCTGCTGCTTGTGCTGATCAGCCAGATGGCATCGGGTCTCTTCCGGGTTCTTGCTGCATTAGGAAGGGATATGGTTGTTGCAGACACGTTTGGGTCGTTTGCTCAGCTTGTTCTTCTGGTTCTCGGCGGCTTCTTGATAGCTAGAGGTATGTCGAATCTCCCTCCATTCAGCCTCTGTTCATGCAGTTTCAACTGTCAAGAAGATCATGCTGAGTTGTGAGTTCCATTTCTGCAGATAACATCAAGGCATGGTGGATTTGGGGCTACTGGTGCTCCCCTCTGATGTATGCCCAGAACGCCATAGCGGTGAACGAGTTCCTTGGGCATAGCTGGAGGATGGTAATGCAGCGTCTCCTGGACCCTTGATCAGTCGAATTTCAGACAGATAATAAAAAAAATGCCAATCTTTGCACAGGTTGTTGATCCGACAGACAGCAATGACACGCTAGGCGTACAAGTCTTGAAGTCGCGCGGCATCTTTGTCGATCCAAACTGGTACTGGATCGGTGTTGGTGCCTTACTTGGGTACATCATGCTCTTCAATGTACTCTTCATTGTGTTCCTCGACTTGCTTGACCGTGAGTACCTTCTCCCCAGCCGTAAAATGCATTGATTCGCGCATCGTTAACATCTTACGTTGGCGCTGACATCCTTCTTCTATCCACAGCACTTGGAAAGGGCCAAAATGTTGTTTCTGAAGAGGAACTGATGGAGAAGCATGTGAACCGCACCGGAGAAAATGTAGAGTTGCTGCTTCTTGGAAACGATTCCCAGAATTCACCTTCCAACGGTCAGTAGAAATTCTTGCATAGACTGCATCAAGGAACACATTTCCACCGTTGCATCATTGTGACAAGTGTAACAAATGCAGGAGGAGGAGAAATCACTGGCGCTGACACCAGGGAGAGGGGAATGGCACTTCCATTTACTCCCTTGTCAATCACCTTTGACAATATCAGATATTCTGTGGACATGCCTCAGGTAAGCATAACCAAGAAGTTCTATCCCGGGTTCAACGCAGCGGCAGCTGGCACTAATGACAGATACTAATTGTGATGCACAAATCTTTGACAGGAAATGAAAGACAAAGGTATTACTGAAGACCGGCTAGTGCTCCTGAAAGGTGTTAGTGGAGCTTTCAGGCCAGGAGTTCTTACAGCATTGATGGGCGTCAGCGGGGCGGGAAAGACCACTCTGATGGATGTGTTGGCGGGACGGAAAACTGGCGGTTACATTGAAGGAGACATCAGCATCTCTGGATACCCGAAGAACCAAGACACTTTTGCCCGGATTGCTGGTTACTGTGAGCAAAATGATATCCATTCTCCACATGTCACCGTTTATGAATCCCTCGTGTACTCGGCGTGGCTCCGGTTGTCCCCTGATGTAGACTCAGAAGCAAGACAAGTAAGTTGAATGACCTTTATTCTGCTAGTTCATAAGTAGCTCATCTAATATGCACACTGCAACTGATCTCTGGAGTCCATTTCATGAATTCAGATGTTTGTGGAACAAGTCATGGAACTCGTCGAGCTGACATCACTGAGGGGAGCATTGGTGGGACTGCCAGGAGTGAATGGTTTATCCACCGAACAGCGTAAAAGGCTCACCATTGCTGTTGAGCTTGTTGCCAACCCCTCCATCATATTCATGGATGAACCAACTTCTGGACTGGACGCAAGGGCAGCTGCCATCGTGATGAGGGCGGTCAGAAACACAGTAGACACAGGAAGAACAGTTGTCTGCACCATCCACCAGCCCAGCATCGACATATTTGAAGCTTTTGATGAGGTAAATTGCAGCAAGGACAAGGAAATTGTGTGATCTGTAGAAGTATTGATTGTCTCATGTGAGAACTCACATGTTATTCTTGAATATTTACAGCTGTTCCTGATGAAACGGGGAGGAGAAGAAATTTATGTCGGCCCCTTGGGGCACAACTCATGCCATCTGATCGATTACTTTGAGGTGAGGCTCCTTACTGATCTGGTGAACAGAGCACCCGATTTCCAGCTTATGGCATGCATGATAACCTTGCTTGGTGCCCCAACTGTAGGGAATACAAGGTGTGAAGAAAATCAAGGATGGATACAACCCTGCAACCTGGATGTTAGAAGTGACCACCCTAGCTCAGGAAGATGCCTTGGGTGTCAACTTTGCCGAAGTATACATGAATTCTGACCTATACCGGTATGTTGCAGTCTCAGAGCGTTGTTTCTGTATGTTTGTATACTTCTCCATCATTTCACTGATTCAAATGCATCATGTCAGGAGGAACAAAGCTTTGATAAGTGACCTAAGCACACCTCCACGTGGATCGACGGACCTGTACTTCCCAAAACAGTATGCACAGTCCTTCTTCACACAATGCATTGCTTGCCTGTGGAAGCAGCATAAGTCCTATTGGAGAAATCCATCATACACTGCAACTAGAATATTCTTCACGACGGTTATTGCTCTCATCTTTGGCACCATCTTTTTGAACCTAGGACAGAAAATGTAAGTACCTTCGCTAACAACTCCAGCTGACACTGATCCATAATGACACAGCGTGAGAAAGAAACTTATATGTACTTCATCTTTACTTTCAGCGGCAAGAGGCAGGACCTGTTCAATTCTTTGGGTTCCATGTATGCAGCAGTTATTTTCATTGGAATTCAGAATGGCCAATGCGTTCAACCTATTGTCGACGTCGAGCGAACAGTTTTTTACCGAGAAAAAGCTGCTGGCATGTACTCTGCTCTACCCTATGCTTTTGCACAGGTAATGGTCGTTGCAGAATATTTGAAACGAAAAGATTGAACTTTTGCTCCTTCAACTTTTTTTTTACAAAATCTAATGATGTTAACCATTCAACAGGTTTTCATTGAGATCCCACATGTCTTCCTACAGACCATTATTTATGGTCTGATTGTTTACAGCTTGATTGGCTTGGACTGGGCATTTATCAAATTCTTTTGGTACATCTTCTTCATGTTCTTCACTTTCCTGTACTTCACATTTTATGGGATGATGGCAGTCGCCATGACGCCAAACAGCGACATTGCTGCCATAGTCGCAACTGCATTCTATGCAGTATGGAATATCTTTGCCGGTTTCCTAGTCCCCCGACCAGTAAGTGTCCTATGACTGGTTTATTTGTAGTGAACCAACCTGTACATTTTCTCCATACTGCCGATGCTAAACTATATGTGTCTTGTCTGGCTTGCAGAGGATACCAATATGGTGGAGGTGGTACTCATGGGCATGCCCGGTGGCATGGACACTCTACGGGCTTGTTGCCTCACAATATGGAGACATTGCAGACGTTACGCTGGAGGATGGGGAACAAGTGAACGCTTTCATCCACAGATTCTTTGGATTCAGGCATGATTACGTAGGTTTTATGGCTGCCGGTGTTGTAGGATTCACTGTTCTCTTCGCTTTCGTTTTTGCCTTCTCCATCAAAGTCTTGAACTTCCAAAGAAGATAGAGAGGCTATCTGAAAACAGCTTCAGATCTCGCTATAGCTAATAGAGTGTTGGCACTTGGCAGTAGGGAACACAGGAAAGTAAGTTTAGAGACGGAATATTCGGTATCCGTTTCTTAGGCAATTAACGTATTTCTTAGATCAGTAGTTCAATTATGTATATATACTGTATATTGTAACTATCAGAGAAGGGCCCGTTGTAATTTTGTAAAGTTCAACAGTTCAAATATTTTATGCAAGATTGTCTATCTTTGGTTCAGTTGATACATGTTCCCTACGAAAAGCCCATTACCGACTAACATGGCCTAAAAGATGACTTGGCTTATATAATTCCGAAGAATATTGTGGGAAACTAAACAAATTTCCAGTGAAAACTAGCTTCGGAAACTGCTGGTATAATCAAGATTTGTGAATGGTGATGCGGTGTGTTTGTGTTCAGCATACAAATTACTCGTTCACAAGTACTCCCTCTGTAAACAAATGTAAGACGTTTTGGCAGTTTAAATATCATCATAGCACTTAGAAAATAGAGCCTTAATGAAACTTAAAAAGAAGAAACTCGCATTTCAACGACTAACAGGGTGCTGCTATCTGGCTGAATGTATTCACATTTTCAATCGTTGAGGTTCTCAAATCCAGTTACTATCTTGTTTCGACAACTAACAGGCTATTGTGTCTCAAATTGTTTTGTTTACTAAAACTCGATAATTTTGGAGCAGCAAACATGATTTCATCATAGCCCTAAGAATTCGAAATAGTAGCATAAGACTAATGCTGGTAGAATCGACACTAGGTAATCAACTCTGAGAACAGGCATCCACTGAAGTCCGCCAGATTCTGCAGATTTAAGTACGGACTACCTGAAGGAGTGTCGCGGTCCCCTGCAACCCAATCGATCCCACCGACATCGAATCCTCCTGCCTCCATCACGGGCGCAGCAGCACCTCAACCTCGTCTGCTTCAGAGGAAAGCTCCCCCTTCCGGCCCTACCCGGCTCCCCCCTGCGGGCTCCGGCGGCCGCCGCTCCTAGTCCGCAGGGTGCCTTGGAATCCGCGCGACTCCCCGTGGGAGGTTTTTTTTTACAGCCCCATTTCCTTTTGGGATAAATTGCACATGTTTCGTTCCCCATGTACAATGGTTGATAAGATATTCTTATCTTAGGTCTTGCATGTAATTAAGAGATGACAAAAAAGATGTCTACAATGAGTCATTTCTTAACCTAAAAACGTGGTGACAGATATTATGCTAAGATATCATCTCTTGTCTTATCTTAAATAAGAGAAGATAAGTCTTTTCTTATGAGTTCTCTCTCCTCCACCTCATTATTTATTCTACATGGCACTCCTAAGATAGCATCATTATACATGCCCTAACTCGTTGGCGTCGGACACCTCGTTTGCCTTCCACCCGTTCCTTACACCGCATGATTTGAATCACTCTAATGCAGTGACGGTGCTACTAGGAGTCAAAGCAAGTGATGTCAAAGCTATGTATATGTGAAGAGCATATCAGGTGCTACCGACCTGCCCATGCTACCATGCCATGGAACAATGGCACCCGTTAAAGCATAAATGAAGGGATAGGATGCAACGTTTGATGTTCTTTTCTATACAGTCCCTTAAAAGATGCTTCACTTCTCAGATTTTTTCTACTTTATGGCATGGATACCAACGACACCCAAAATTTGGTCAAAATTAGATGAAAACAAAAAAATCTAGAGGCATCCCTATTAGCCCTGGACAAAACAGATTCAACACCAATATCACAGTCCCCGCATAGGTCCTTGTGATCTATCACCGCATCGAGTGGAGCAACTACATAATATGTGAATTTGAAATCTATGTTGCATGCACGCCTTCATTTGAGTAACATGGACATTGAAGAGCAAGATTGAGAAACAAAAGGAGAAACGGACATCAACTTGGACTAAAACAGAAATAGATAGCTCAAATTGTACATGTGCTTTTTGGTCACTCTTCCTCGTCTTCCATGTTTCCATAGGAAAGCGATTTGGTAGAAGGAACTAGAATGGGGAAGGACCTGGAATGAGAAGAAGACCAAATATAAGAATGCAAATATAAATGTGCCATGGACTAGAACATCCCTTCGCAATATTTCACTTTCTCAGGGTGGTTCCTAAACATTAGATAAGGGGTGCTTCCACACCAATCTTGTTCGTCCGATATGAATTCATTGGTTGCCATTGCACCGTAGCATGGGAAACATATGTATCACTGGATATGTTCCCTGTACGCATGCATATACGTAGGCATAGGTGTATTAGTGCTGCTAATCCAACTTTTGTGATGTCACTTGACATCATATACAACATGTAGCACCGACACTACTCTAATGTACTGGCTCTTAACTTGACATGTCATAGATAGTGGATTTTTTAGATAATTATCAAAGTACATTGTCTCTTACTTCTCTATTGCATTTAATCGGATTAAGGATTATATTTGCATCTTAATTTTGTGGCCTAGTGGTAGAAAGAAAGAAACAAGTGAATAATAGGAAGATAAGCCATAACAAATTAAATCATTAATTACACTGCAGCCAAACGAGCTAAGGGTCGTATATCCAGTAACTTATTCCCCGACTTCATAAACTCATCGATCTTATTTTTCATTGCCTCAACCTCTCCTTATCTCTTGAGCATCTCCATTGACACCTTCCTTCCATTAAGCCAACCCATCCTAGATGATGGAGTGGGACTTCTAGGTACTCTTTCCTCTCCATCACCACCATCTTCCTCACCATTGTCCATCTCGGAAGAAAAATGTTCCATGACTTCCCATGCATTGGAGGAGCGTCATCATTCCTCGATTTCCACTTGTCGTTGCTTTCCAACACATTCTAATAATGTTGAAGGCCAAATATTTATCCTACAACTTGGCCATTTACCGTGTTGGATAATCTCATCCTACAACATACAAATGTTCAGAGTGTTGCAAATGTGATGTTGAAATACCTATACAGTATTTCCATGTGTGTACGTTGTTGTATTCATCTTGGAATTGATGTAATCTAGTTCACGTTGTTGTACAAATTGATCCTATCTCTTGTAAGTTGTCGTACGGATCAAGTCTCGCACAACTTGAACCGACCTCCGTAAATCTCTCCTGTTATATACCAATCCCTTGAGTTAGTAGGTCATGGAGTGCCTCACCCAAATAATTTCCTTCTCTGGAAAGCTTAGGTACCCCACAGAGCAGAGGCACAAGGATGTTTGGTTACCTCGACGACACCACCGGAACAAGGTGGAGGTCCAGGAGCCGGATAAATCTGGCACAAAGAAGGTATCAAATCCGTTGCATGAAATTTGGATTTATCAAGATCCCTCTCCCGAGAGGTCCTCGCTCAAGTCTCCCATATCACATTTTCTACACCACTTTGGAAGCTCCTTATAGTGATGCTTTCGTCTCAATCTCGTGCCTGAGAAATTCAACTTCACACCTTGCTCGCAAATACAAAGAAGGGGAAGATGACGGCGACTGCATACTTCACCAAGATGAAAAGAATAGCAGATGAGATGGAAACCATCGGGAACAAGGTGGATGAAGATGATATGATCTCACAAATCCTTGCGGGGCTGGACAACAACTATAATCCTTCTGTCTTCACCATCTCTGCAATGACTAGTCATGCAAATTAGTTGTCCTTGTCCCTTGGCAATTTGTACGGGAAACTTATTGTAGCAAAAGGGCACCCTGAAGCCTAAAATTAGGCGGGCAAATAATCTACCAATCATGCCAACAAAGGGGGGCGGGCGTCTACTGGGGTCCACACTGGAATAATGGTAGTGACTATGATGGTCCTGATCGTGGTAGCAGTAGCAGCTACCAATCCAAAATGAAGCAAGGCAACAACGGTTCCTATCCTAGCGGTGGTCATCCTGGTGGTGGCTACCAGGGTGGGAGCGGCTATCATGTTGGAGGCGAATGTCAAGGCAACAACGGGGGTGATACTGAAGAGAAGTGCCAGATTTGTCGCAAAGAAGGCCACAAAGCGTACAACTACTAGAAAAGGATGATAACCTCTTTCTAACACCACCAGTAACCTTGAAGAAGACGACGGACACAGTGGCAAAATCCTATGTTGTGGATACTAATTGGTATGCCAACACCGGGGCAAGCAGCAACATCGCGGGTGAACAAAGATAGCTCATAATACATGATCAATACACAGGCAATGATCAAGTCCATGTGGTTAACGGAGCAGGTATGGAAATATCTAATGTTGGCTAAACACATTTTCCTACGCAGGATCGTCCTTTATATCTCAAGAATGTCTTACATGTTTCATCCACATCCAAAATAATCTTATTTCTAACCATAAACTTACCCAAGATAACCTCACTTACCTAGATTTTTGGCCAGAATTTATTTCTGTCAAAGATCAAGTGATGGGTGTCGGTGTCAAAACCGGCGGATCTCGGGTAGGGGGTCCCGAACTGTGCTTCTAGAATAGATGCTAATAGGAGGCAGGGGACACGATGTTTACCCAGGTTCGGGCCCTCTTGATGGAGGTAATACCCTACGTCCTGCTTGATTGTTCTTGATGATATGAGCATTACAAGAGTTGATCTACCACAAGATCGTAGAGGCTAAACCCTAGAAGCTAGCCTATGGTATGATTGTTGTATATATCTATCGACTAGCCTGGCCTTGGTTTATATAATGCACCAGAGGCCTAGGATAACAAGAGCCCTAGCCGAATACGCCAGTGGGGAGGAGTCCTTGTCTTGATCACCAAGTCTTGTGGAATCTTCCATGTATGCGGCAGTTGTCCGAACTGGCCCATGAGTATACGGCCATGGGGGTCCTCGGCCCAATCTAACAGATCAGGAGATGACGTGGTGAGTACCCCCTAGTCCAGGACACCGTCAGTAGCCCCCTGAACCGGTCTTCAAGTCAGGGACGCTCCTCGATTCTTCTGAACTGTTCTTCATCTTCGGTTGTCGGTCTTGAAAACTGGTTCAACAAATCTTCTCATCTTCGATCTTGAGGATCGCCGAAATGCATTCGACGAGTTTACACATCGGGTATCCGAGGAGCCCCTTTAAGTTTCGGCCTTTATCAATGCCTTATTATTTTTATGCCACACCTCGGGTTTGAAGTTGTTCCCTGGAGGCAGTGTCCTCTTGCGTCGGAGCTCTAACGTCGGACTATATTCGAGGTATCTTTTGCAGCCGAGCACCAATGTCGAACTGCTTCCGAGTTCCAACACCAAATGTATCTGAGCTCCAACACCGGACTGTGTCCAAGCTCCAACACCGTACTATATCCAAGATGTCATAGATCATCTTGGTGCAAAAAAGTTGAAGGAGTTTAGCCGAGCTTAATGCCAGAAACGCCCTCTATGGAGCTAGCCGCTAGCGCCCGAGCTTTATGTCGGACTACTTCCAAGGTGGTGCACCACCCCGACCGCGGGCTGATTTTTTGTGAATATTTTTAACCGGTGCAGTTTATTCTCTACCGATGTATATCCAGTAGCCCTCAAGGTGTGTATCAGTCTAAAACCCGAGATGCACCTGAAGGCAAGCATAAAACCGCTGTTCCCAGTAGCCCGTGAGACTCAGGTCGATGCGCGAAATCGGCCTGAGGATCAGCTCCTAGCTCGGCAGCATACATAGGAATAAAAACGCAGTGTAATATATTAGAGATAATAGTGATCGGCGAACAGGCCCCTAAGAGAGGGTCGTGAGAAGTCGCCGTGATATATTAGCTTGATGCCAGATAGGTCCAGATGGTACTTATTGTTGTCCGAAGACGCGCTTTCCCAAAGTTCGATCAAGCCGAACACTGAGCCCTTTGAATTTTCTGCATTGAATAGGCAATGCAGTAGCCCTCGAGACATTGGTCGGGTGGCAACACGAGATCAGAGGATCGATGTGCCCCTTTAATATTTGTAAATAATGAGCGCAAAGCCCAATAGCCCCGAGCCTTAATGTGGGCACGGGTGGTCGAATTAAGGATCGATATCCAGAGTAAAATCACAGATTATGTGTAATGATTCTATGTATCCAAGTAATTTACATCATTATTTTGACTCCATTGCGACCGTTTATCAGTTGAAAGTGGCCCATCGTCGGCCTCTACCCCTTGGTAGATACTACGCAGGGTGTTTCCACAATAACAAAACAACCCTTAGCAGACGTCTCGGTGCCCGAAGGCGGTTGTGTTAGCGGAAATGAGGCAATCAAATATGCGGGATTTATAACTTTCGCTTAGTCATAGGAGCTTTAAACCGGGGAAGCTAGCTATGAACCCCGGTTAGTGTTCGGCGACATCCGAGGTCCAGCCGTAAACACTTCGGCCAATATTATGAACAGCCCCTCATTTAACATAGTCATCGGATCGCTGACCAGTTTACGCCTATTGTGACAGTCAGTTTTCGACTTTCTCCACTGAGATGCTTAACCATGCGAGCTGGAAGCACAATCGCAGTGGTTCTCCCTTTGCACACCTAGCCGAACAAAGCGGAATGTAGGAGGCAAGCACAGGAGCCGGGCAAACCAACTATTGACCGAAGACACAATTTGAAACCGATGCATATATGGCAATATCCGAGAGTGTTTTTGCCGAATCTCTAAAGGTGTCCGGCGTTGCACTGCGAGACTTGTGCTGAAAGCACACAAATAGTTTGAAAGTGTCATAAGCTTGGAAAACCAAAAAACGTCAGTAAAAACTTGACGTCCGAACAAGATGAAGTGTCTGGTGCCAATCCGAAAATTGGACTGTAGAAAAAAGTGTTTCTGTCGTGCTTTAACATGACACATCCTATCTCAAGACTTCAAGCGGGTTAGCCTACGGCTTCAACCTCCTATTCCGAAGACGGAGTACTTCTCATTAGGCCAGTTTGGCAAACTAAACTCTAGCGGCTTTGAGAGAGAAATTAGGCTCCCCGACTAGTGACCACACACTCGTGTCGAAAAAAGGAGTGATAAATAATAATAATAATAATAATAATAATAATAATAATAATAATAATAATAATAATAATAATAATAATAATAATAATAATAATAATAATAATAATAATAAAAATAAAACTTTGCAACGACTAAGAAGAAGAACACTTATTATAAAACGACTCATATAAGTTTAAGATCCCCCAAGTGACTTGGGTAAAAGAATTTTATGTATAATGATTCTATGTACCAAAGTACTTATATCATATCTGTGTTCACCCGAACTTTAAACACGTCTTAACCGACCGTCGACTTCTCCCTCTTCGGTCAAGGGCCGAAGAGTGTTATGTACTCCACCTGTCGAGAATATCGATGGTGTTTCCGATGACTAGGCAATCAGGCCATAAGGCTGTAACAGACAAAGCGCGCTCAGGGAACTTATGCTATATTACTGACGAAGTGTAAGAAGCATCTTGGAAGAAAATAGTACCCCCACCGATACCTTTCTTCAATTGCTCATTGCTACTATGAGACTTGTGCAATAGATTTTTTGAACTCATGAGTCCCGTTGTGTGCCGACCATAATTGAAAACAATAAGAGCGCTAGCTTTCAGCTTCACCCAGCCCGAGGTCCGTCTCGGATGACCCGATCGTGACAATCGCAGAGGTGCTCCCTTTACTCCCTAGCCGAACAATCGGGAAGGTAGGGGTAAATACAGGAGCGAGGCAACCCAGCTTGCAAATCGCTTAAGTCAACATGGTGCATATTGTGGCGTAATACACGAACAAGGAACGAAGCCGTACAAGTGCAATCATTTGCAAGAGGAAAGTCTTCATAAAGTAAGCCCCCAAGTAAATGGGGTGTTTGAATTTGTGTGTCACAAACAAAGTTTTGACAAGGAAATTTTTTACAAGCAACTTTTTCCCAAAAAAGTATAATGCTTGGTCGAACCGAACACAAGTTAAAAATTTAAAACTTTGAGCATGAAAGCAACTTAGCTGGTTAATGTGTTTGGTATTGATGACGTGATTCGAGCTTGATGCGGGAAAATGTTCCATCCCCCAAGCCGGTCCCGAGGTGGTGGAGCAAAGAGCTCGGCACTCCAAAGTGGTGACATAGCACGGTCAATGCAGGCTGGAAGAGTGATGCCGAAGTCCCCGGCATGGGGTAATGAAGTGTTGATGAAGCCCCCCGTCCAGCCGAGGTGACGTGGTATGTAAGTATGTCGAGTTGACGATACTGCCCAACCCGGATCATTTTCCTGTGCACAGAAAATAGTGCAAACCGGAGATAATAGTAATAATAATATTTTTTTTTAAAAAAAATCATTGCATAATGAATAATGTATGCAAAGTGAGTAATAAAAGAAATATGACCTGGCGCCGAAGTCAATGTCGATGCAGGGCGTCGGCGTGATGCGGTAAAGGCGTGGCAAAGCCTGAATTCATAGGTCAGTCCGAGTTCCGGATGCGGCGTTCGCCGGACTATGTACGGAAACTGACCGAACCACCGTGCGACCGTCGTTAATGCAGCCACCATTTGATAGACCTGTGTACATATGATGGACAAACCGGAGTAATAATTCCTTGGGAAAAATAAACCCAAACAAGCAAAAAAATACTAGGATTAATAGCACATGGTTTATTTGTTGTAGCAATCCGAAGAAAGGTCATTCCCAAAATTGGGACTCGATCCGCACACCCATTGCCTGATGGGCAATAAAGCGACGGCATGACGATGCTGGCAAAGGTTGGCTCGCCAAGGCAAAGCCCTCGGTCGAGCTAACGTGACGGAGCTGGTCGGCTAGTGACGCCGAAGTCTCCTAAGTAGGTTGATGAAGAGATGGCGAAGCCCCCGGTCCAGCCGAGATGTCGAAGCCTCGATGTCAGTCGATGAATCGAAGTAGGTCGGCATGATGGACACCGGCTTGAAGAAGCAACAGTACGGCCCTGCCGATGCAGGTCGTGACGTGGTCAATGCCGGCTTGATGAAGTGACCGTGCAGCGATGTCGGTGTGCTTGCTCCGTGTAATCCGTGGGGCAGCGATGTTGGTGATGATTTATCCTTCGTGATGCCGAACTCTTGTTCGGCTTGCCGAGATGATGATCCGAAGAAGTTGAGCTTGGCTCAACAAAGTGACGACGTGTCTAGCGCAGGTCGACAGGCTTGGAGCAATATTGCTGGACTGGTTTGACACCAGCATGATGATGAAGATGACCTCAAGGGAGGCTTAAAATTTTACGGGCATGTGTTTAAAAACGACGCACAATACCCTAGAAGAGAATTCCTCTAAAAAGGTTGTCCAATATCACGTTCATAAAGAAACATGAATTCGGGTCGGATCCGTATTCACGCAGAAAATAGGTCCGAAAATTGGTCCACTCATCGGAAGGTTCCCAGATTTGAACCGTCGGATTGAGCTGAAATTTGGAGGGGTGGTAGATATGGGAATTCCGTAGTAGATGAACGGGTGGATCTTCCAAAGGACCTTCGAGCTGGGCTCTGGAGACCACGCCCTAAACTCGTCCTGATTCCCGTCCAGATTTGATAGGGCTCCGGTACATCGTAGATTGTTGGAGATTCCTCCATCAGAACTCGACGAAATTTTGCATGGCTGTTGTAGACGTATTTCCGCACTATTTCACCGAAGCAATCATCAAACCGACGCTCAAGGAGGCAGTGACGGTAGATACGAGTTCGCTGTCCAAAAAAACAGCACGGTCGCCCGAGGGCAATGTTGACATTGAGCCCCGGGGCTCCCTGGATGATTCCTCCATGATCTTGATAGAGATCGGAGTTGATGTTGATGAAGTCCCTCATCCGAACATGACGATCGGAGGTAGGGCACAGTCCTCGGTCCAGCCAAGGTGACCGGCCGAGCCGGTGACGAAGAAGCCGGTGTCGCAGTTGACCTGCGGGCGAGCCATTGATCCTTTTGCCGATCACACAGCGGAACTCTCAATGAAAGCACCAATGTCGCTGTCAAAACCGGCGGATCTCGGATAGGGAATCCCGAACTGTGCATTTAGGATCGATGATAACAGGAAGCGGGGGACACGATGTTTACCCAAGTTTGGGCCCTCTTGATGGAGGTAATACCCTACGTCCTGCTTGATTGTTCTTGATGATATGAGCATTACAAGAGTTGATCTACCACGAGATCGTAGAGGCTAAACCCTAGAAGCTAGCCTATGATATGATTCTTGTATATATCTATCGACTAGCATGGCCTCGGTTTATATAATACACCAGAGGCCTAGGATAACAGGAGCCCTAGCCGAATACGCCGGTGGGGAGGAGTCCTTGTCTTGATCACCAAGTCTTGTGGAATCTTCCATGTATGCGGCAGCTGTCCGAACTGGCCCATGAGTATACGGCCATGGGGGTCCTCGGCCCAATCTAACAGGTCGGGATATGACGTGGTGAGTACCCCCTAGTCCAGGACACCGTCAATGGGGAAGGTGTTGCTACACGCTCAGAGTAGGGGGTGGACTATATCCCCTATAATGTAATCCGTCTGTTCATGGGCGGCAAGCTCTTTAAGCAAGCAAACCATCTTCCTCTCGGTGGTGGCATAGGCATCTAGGGCATCCCTCGTATATGGTGGTAGACAAAGTTCTTAGAGAAAACGGTCTTCCAGTCTTCAATAAAAGTTAGGAGTCAGTTTGTGATGCCTGTCAAAAGGCAAAGAGTCATCAGTTCCCTTATACTATTTCAACTATTGTTTATTGTACTCTATGATATGGAAATTATATTGCCTGATAAAGGTTAAAATATTTATCTGGCGTAAGCTACATGGCACTCTGCCATGTCGTGTTACGCTTGCAAATAGACATATGAAAATCTCGCCCATTTGTCCTTCATGCTCTGTTGGTCTAGAAGATACGAAAGCACCTGCTATTTCTCTGCAACAAAGCAAGGGAGGTTTGGAAAAGGTTAGGGATGGATGATATTATTGATAAAGCCTATGAAGTTGATGGTGCTGGTGAGGCGGTGTTGGAGTATTTACTTCTTCTTCCAGAACAAGAATTGTGTATTATGAGTCATCAGAATGTGTGTGAAATGATTGGCATCTCAGCCTGGTATTTGTGGTTGGAAAGAAGAAAATTGGTGCACAAGAAGACAACTCAGAATGAGTGCCACATATCTACAAGGATACTAGCTCCTACGGCCAACTTTGTTACTGCTGTTGGGTAACGTAGTAATTTCAAAATTTTCCTACGCACACGCAAGATCATGGTGATGCATAGCAACGAGAGGGGAGAGTGTTGTCTACGTACCCTCGTAGACCGGCAACAGAAGCGTTGACACAACGTAGAGGAAGTAGTCGTACGTCTTCCCGATCCGACCGATCCAAGTACCGAACGTACGTCACCTCCGAGTTCTGCACACGTTCAACTCAGTGACGTCCCTCGAGCTCCGATCCAGCAAAACATTGAGGGAGAGTTTTGTCAGCACGACGGCGTGATGACGGTGATGATGTTCTGCCGACGCAGGGCTTCGCCTAAGCACCGCTACGATATGACCGAGGTGGAATATGGTGGAAGGGGGCACCGCACACGGCTAAGGAACGATCACGAGGATCAACTTGTGTGTCATGGGGTGCCCCCTTGCCTCAGTATATAAAGGAGGGAGAGGGGGAGGTGCAGCCGACCCTATGGGTGCGCCTGGAGGAGTCCTACTCCAACCGGGAGTAGGACTCCCCCCTCTTGCCTTGTTGGAAAAGGAAGGAGGAAGGGAGAAAGAGGAAAGGGGGGCGCCGCCCCCCTTCCTTGTCCTATGCGGACTAGGGGGAGGGGGCGCGCGGCCTGCCCTGGCCGGCCCT
>NC_057809.1:202734229-202757877 GCF_018294505.1 Triticum aestivum
CCCCCGGTACTCCGGTAAAATCCCGATTTCACCCGGAACATTTCCGATATCCAAATATAGGCTTCCAATATATCAATCTTTATGTCTCGACCATTTCGAGAATCCTCGTCATGTCCGCGATCACATCCGGGACTCCGAACAACCTTCGGTACATCAAAACACAAAAACCCTAATTACGATCGTCACCGAACTTTAAGCGTGCGGACCCTATGGGTTTGAGAACTATGTAGACATGACCGACACACGTCTCCGGTCAATAACCAATAGCGGAACCTGGATGCTCATATTGGCTCCTACATATTCTACGAAGATCTTTATCGGTCAGATCGCATAACAACATACGTTGTTCCCTTTGTCATCGTTTTGTTACTTGCCCGAGATTCGATCGTCGGTATCTCAATACCTAGTTCAATCTCGTTACTGGCAAGTCTCTTTACTCATTCCTTAATACATCATTCCGCAACTAACTCATTAGTTGCAATGCTTGCAAGGCTTTAAGTGATGTGCATTACCGAGTGGGCCCAGAGATACCTCTCCGACAACCGGAGTGACAAATCCTAATCTCGAAATACGCCAACCCAACAAGTACCTTTGGAGACACCTGTAGAGCACCTTTATAATCACCCAGTTACATTGTGACGTTTGGTAGCACACAAATGTTCCTCCGATAAACGGGAGTTGCATAATCTCATAGTCATAGGAACATGTATAAGTCATGAAGAAAGCAATAGCAATAAACTAAACGATCAAGTGATATGCTAACGAAATGGGTCAAGTCAATCACATCATTCTCTAATGATGTGATCCCGTTAATCAAATGACAACTCATGTCTATGGCTAGGAAACTTAACCATCTTTGATTCAACGAGCTAGTCAAGTAGAGGCATACTAGTGACATACTGTTTGTCTATATATTCACACATGTATTATGTTTCCGGTTAATACAATTCTAGCATGAATAATAAACATTTATCATGATATAAGGAAATAAATAATAACTTTATTATTGCCTCTAGGGCATATTTCCTTCAGTCTCCCACTTGCACTAGAGTCAATAATCTAGTTCACATCGCCATGTGATTTAATACCAATAGTTCACATCACCATGTGATTAACACCCATAGTTCACATCGACATGTGACCAACACCCAAAGGCTTTACTAGAGTCAATAATCTAGTTCACATCGTTATGTGATTAACACCCAAAGAGTACTAAGGTGTGATCATGTTTTGCTTGTGAGAGAAGTTTAGTCAACGGGCCTGTCAAATTCAGATCCGTAAGTATTTTTCAATTTTCTATGTCAATAATGCTCTGCACGGAGCTACTCTAGCTAATTGCTCCAACTTTCAATATGTATCCATATTGAGACTTTGAGTCATCTAGATCAGTGTCAAAACTTGCATCGACGTAACCCTTTACGAGAAACCTTTTGTCACCTCCATAATCGAGAAACATATCCTTATTCCACTAAGGATAATTTTGACCAATGTCCAGTGATCTATTCCTAGATCACTATTGTACTCCCTTGCCAAACTCAGGGTAGGGTATACAATAGGTCTGGTACACAGCATGGCATACTTTATAGAACCTATGGCTGAGGCATAGGGAATGACTTTCATTCTCTCTCTATCATCCGCCGTGGTCGGGTTTTGAGTCTTACTCAACTTCACACCTTGTAACACAGGCAAGAACTCCTTCTTTGACTGTTCCATTTTGAACTACTTCAAAATCTTGTCAAGGTATGTACTCATTGAAAAAACTTATCAAGCGTATTGATCTATCTCTATAGATCTTGATGCTCAATATGTAAGCAGCTTCACCGAGGTCTTTCTTTGAAAAACTCCTTTCAAACATTCCTTTATGCTTTGCAGAATAATTCTACATTATCTCTGATCAACAATATGTCATTCACATATACTTATCAGAAATGATGTAGTGCTCCCACTCACTTTCTTGTAAATACAGGCTTCACCGCAAGTCTGTATAAAACTATATGCTTTGATCAACTTATCAAAGCGTATATTCCAACTCCGAGATGCTTGCCCCAGTCCATAGATGGATCGCTGGAGCTTGCATATTTTGTTAGTACCTTTAGGATTGACAAAACCTTCTGGTTGCATCATATACAACTCTTCTTTAATAAATCCATTAAGGAATGCAGTTTTGTTTATCCATTTGCCAGATTTCATAAAATGCGGCAATTGCTAACATGATTCGGACAGACTTAAGCATAGATACGAGTGAGAAACTCTCATCGTAGTCAACACCTTGAACTTGTCAAAAACCTTTTTGCGGCAATTCTAGCTTTGTAGATAGTAACACTACTATTAGCGTCCGTCTTCCTCTTGAAGATCCATTTAATCTCAATGGCTCGCCGATCAATGGGCAAGTCAATTAAAGTCCATACTTTGTTCTCATACATGGATCTCATCTCATATTTCATGGCCTCAAGCCATTTCGCGGAATCTGGGCCCGTCATCGCTTCCTCATAGTTCGTAGGCTCATCATGGTCAAGTAACATGACCTCCAGAACAGGATTACCGTACCACTCTGGTGCGGATCTCACTCTGGTTTACCTACGAGGTTCGGTAGCAACTTGATCTGAAGTTACATGATCATCATCATTAGCTTCCTCACTAATTGGTGTAGTAGTCACAGGAATATATTTATGTGATGAACTACTTTCCAATAAGGGAGCAGGTACAGTTACCTCATCAAGTTCTACTTTCCTCCCACTCACTTCTTTCGAGAGAAACTCCTTCTCTAGAAAGGATCCATTCTCAGCAACAAATATCTTGCCTTCGGATCTGTGACAGAAGGTGTACCCAACATTTTCTTTTGGGTATCCTATGAAGACGCACTTCTCCGATTTGGGTTTGAGCTTATCAGGTTGAAACTTTTTCACATAAGCATTGCAACCTCAAACTTTAAGAAACGACAGCTTAGGTTTCTTGCCAAACCATAGTTCATACGGTGTCGTCTCAACAGATTTAGATGGTGCCCTATTTAATGTGAATGTAGCTGTCTCTAATGCATAACCCCAAAACGATAGCGGTAAATCAGTAAGAGACGTCATAGATCACATCATATCTAATAAAGCACGGTTATGACGTTCAGACACACCATTACACTGTGGTGTTCCAGGTGGCGTGAGTAATGAAACTATTTCACATTGTTTTAACTGAAGGCCAAACTCGTAACTCGAATATTTTACTTCTGCGATCATATCGTAGAAACTTTTATTTTGTTACGATGATTCTCCACTTCACTCTGAAATTCTTTGAACTTTTCAAATGTTTCAGATTTGTGTTTCATCAAGTAGATATACTCATATCTGCTCAAATCATCTGTGAAGATCAGAAAATAACGATACTTGCTGTGAGCCTTAACACTCATCGGACCGCATACATCAGTATGTATTATTTCCAATAAGTCAGTTGCTCGCTCCATTGTTCCGGAGAACGGAGTCTTAGTCATCTTGCCCATGAGGCATGGTTTGCAAGCATCAAGTGATTCATAATCAAGTGATTCCAAAAGTCCATCGGCATGGAGTTTCTTCATGCGCTTTACACCAATATGACCTAAACGGCAGTGCCACAAATAAGTTGCACTATCATTATTAACTTTGCATCTTTTGGTTTCAATATTATGAATATGTGTATCACTACGAGCGAGATCCAATAAACCATTTTCATTGGGTGTGTAACCATATAAGGTTTTATTCATGTAAACAGAACAACAATTTATTCTCTTACTTAAATGAATAACCGTATTGCAATAAACATGATCAAATCATATTCATGCTCAACGCAAACACCAAATAACACTTATTTAGGTTCAACACTAATCCCGAAAGTATAGGGAGTGTGCGATGATGATCATATCAATCTTGGAAACACTTCCAACACACATCGTCACTTCACCCTTAACTAGTCTCTGTTCATTCTGCAACTCCTATTTCGAGTTACTACTCTTAGCAACTAAACCAGTATCAAATACCGAGGGGGTTGTTATGAACACTAGTAAAATACACATCAATAATCTGTATATCAAATATACCTTTGTTCACTTTTCCATCCTTCTTATCCGCCAAATACTTGGGGCAGTTCCGCTTCCAGTGACCAGTCCCTTTGCAGTAGAAGCACTTAGTCTCAGGCTTAGGACCAGACTTGGGCTTCTTCACTTGAGCAGCAACTTGCTTGCCGTTCTTCTTGAAGTTCCCTTTCTTCCCTTTGCCCTTTCCTTGAAACTAGTGGTCTTGTCTACCATCAACACTTGATATTTTCTTGATTTCTACCTTCGTTGATTTCAGCATTACGAAGAGCTTGGGAATCGTTTCCGTTATCCCTTGCATATCATAGTTCATCACGAAGTTCTACTAACTTGATGATGGTGACTAGAGAATTCTGTCAATCACTATCTTATCTGGAAGATTAACTCCCACTTGATTTAAGTGATTGTAGTACCCAGACAATCTGAGCACATGCTCACTGCTTGAGCTATTCTCCTCCATCTTTTAGCTATAGAACTTGTTGGAGACTTCATATCTCTCAACTCGGGTATTTGCTTGAAATATTAACTTCAACTCCTGGAACATCTCATATGGTCCATGACATTCAAAACGTCTTTGAAGTCCCGATTCTAAGCCGTTAAAGCATGGTGCACTAAACTATCAAGTAGTCATCATATTTGAGCTAGCCAAATGTTCATAACATCTGCATCTGCTCCTGCAATAGGTTTGTCACCTAGCGGTGCATCAAAGACATAATTCTTCTGTGCAGCAATGAGGATAAACCTCAGATCACGTATCCAATCCACATCATTGCTACTAACATCTTTCAACTTAGTTTTCTCTAGGAACATATCAAAAATAAAACAGGGGAGCTAAACGCGAGCTATTGATCTACAACATAGATATGCTAATACTACCAGGACTAAGTTCATGATAAATTAAAGTTCAATTAATCATATTACTTAAGAACTCCCACTTAGATAGACATCCCTCTAATCCTCTAAGTGATCACGTGATCCAAATCAACTAAACCATGTCTGATCATCACATGAGATGGAGTAGTTTCAATGGTGAACATCACTATGTTGATCATATCTACTATATGATTCACGCTCGACCTTTCGGTCTCAGTGTTCCAAGGCCATATCTGTTATATGCTAGGCTCATCAAGTTTAACCTGAGTATTCCGCGTGTGCAACTGTTTTGCACCCGTTGTATTTGAACGTAGAGCCTATCACACCCGATCATCACGTGGTGTCTCAGCACGAAGAACTTTCGCAACGGTGCATACTTAGGGAGAACACTTGTACCTTGATAATTAGTGAGAGATCATCTTATAAAGCTACCATCGAACTAAGCAAAATAAGATGTATAAAAGAAAACATCACATGCAATCAAAATATGTGACATGATATGGCCATCATCATCTTGTGCCTTTGATCTCCATCTCCAAAGCATCGTAATGATCTCCATCGTCACCGGCATGACACCATGATCTCCATCATCTTTATCTATATCAATGTGTCGTCACATGGTTGTCTCGCCAACTATTGCTCTTGCAACTAATGCTATCGTATAGCGATAAAGTAAAGCAATTATTTGGCGCTTGCATCTTATGCAATAAAGAGACAACCGTAAGGCTTCTGCCAGTTGCCGATAACTTCAACAAAACATGATCATCTTATACAACAACTTATATCTCATCATGTCTTGACCATATCGATCACATCACAACATGCCCTGCAGAAACAAGTTAGACGTCCTCTACTTTGTTGTTGCAAGTTTTTACATGGCTGCTACAGGCTGAGCAAGAACCGTTCTTACCTACACATTAAAACCACAACGATAGTTTGTCAAGTTAGTGTTGTTTTAACCTTCTCAAGGACCGTGCGTAGCCACACTCGGTTCAACTAAAGTTGGAGAAACTGACACCCGCTAGTCACCTGTGTGCATAGCACGGCGGTAAAACCAGTCTCGCGTAAGCGTACGCGTAATGTCGGTCCGGGCCACTTCATCCAACAATACTGCCGAACCAAAGTGTGACATGCTGGTAAGCAGTATGACTTATATCGCCCACAACTCACTTGTGTTCTACTCGTGCATATTACATCAACGCATAAAACCTGGCTCGGATGCCACTATTGGGTAACGTGGTAATTTCAAAATTTTCCTATGCACACGCAAGATCATGGTGATGCATAGCAACGAGAGGGGAGATTGTTGTCTACGTACCCTCGTAGACCGGCAACGGAAGCGTTGACACAATGTAGAGGAAGTATTCGTACGTCTTCCCGATCCGACCGATCCAAGTACCGAACGTACGGCACCTCCGAGTTCTACACACGTTCAACTCGGTGATGTCCCTCGAGCTCCGATCTAGCAAAACATTGATGGAGAGTTTCGTCAGCATGACGGCATGATGACGGTGATGATGTTCTACCGACGCAGGGCTTCGCCTAAGCACCGCTACGATATGACCGAGGTGGAATATGGTGGAAGGGGGCACCGCACACGGCTAAGGAACAATCACGAGGATCAACTTGTGTGTCATGGGGTGCCCCCTTGCCTCAGTATATAAAGGAGGGAGAGGGGGAGGTGCGGCCGGCCCTATGGGTGCGCCTGGAGGAGTCCTACTCCAACCGGGAGTAGGACTCCCCCCTCTTGCCTTGTTGGAAAAGGAAGGAGGAAGGGAGAAAGAGGAAAGGGGGGCGCCCCCCTTCCTTGTCCTATTCGGACTAGGGGGGAGGGGGCGCGCGGCCTGCCCTGGCCGGCCCTCCTCTTCTCCCTTATGGCCCATGTAGGCCCAATAACCCCCGGGGGGTTCCGGTAACCCCCCGGTACTCCAGTAAAATCCTGATTTCACCCGAAACGTTTCTGATATCCAAATATAGGCTTCCAATATATCAATATTTATGTCTCGACCATTTCGAGACTCCTCGTCATGTCCGTGATCACATCCGGGACTCCGAACAACCTTCGGTACATCAAAACACAAAAACCCTAATTACGATCGTCACCGAACTTTAAGCGTGCGGACCCTATGGGTTCGAGAACTATGTAGACATGACCGAGACACGTCTCCGGTCAATAACCAATAGCGGAACCTGGATGCTCATATTGGCTCCTACATATTCTACGAAGATCTTTATCGGTCAGACCGCATAACAACATACGTTGTTCCCTTTGTCATCGGTATGTTACTTGCCCGAGATTCGATCGTCGGTATCTCAATACCTAGTTCAATCTCGTTACTGGCAAGTCTCTTTACTTGTTCCGTAATACATCATTCGCAACTAACTCATTAGTTGCAATGCTTGCAAGGCTTTAAGTGATGTGCATTACCGAGTGGGCCCAGAGATACCTCTCCGACAACCGGAGTGACAAATCCTAATCTCGAAATATGCCAACCCAACAAGTACCTTTGGAGACACCTGTAGAGCACCTTTATAATCACCCAGTTATGTTGTGACATTTGGTAGCACACAAAGTGTTCCTCCGATAAACGGGAGTTGCATAATCTCATAGTCATAGGAACATGTATAAGTCATGAAGAAAGCAATAGCAACAAACTAAACGATCAAGTGCTATGCTAACGGAATGGGTCAAGTCAATCACATCATTCTCTAATGATGTGATCCCGTTAATCAAATGACAATTCATGTCTATGGCTAGGAAACTTAACCATCTTTGATTCAATGAGCTAGTCAAGTAGAGGCATACTAGTGACATACTGTTTGTCTATATATTCACACATGTATTATGTTTCCGGTTAATACAATTCTAGCATGAATAATAAACATTTATCATGATATAAGGAAATAAATAATAACTTTATTATTGCCTCTAGGGCATATTTCCTTCAACTGCCTCCTCTCCAAAGCCTTCTATGAAAAGACGGGGCCGGTCTGGCTCTCCAGTGGATTTTGTTAAACTTAATGTTGATACTTCTTTTGACCATGACCTGCTTAGGGCACGATGGGGGCAGTCCTAAGAGACGACAAAGGAAGATTTATCGCTAGGGGGAATGGGAAGATAGACTGTTGTGCGGATGTCCTAACAGCTGAAGCTTTGGCCCTCAAACTTGATCTTTCACTTGCGCAAAGGACAAGATGCAATCACCTTATTATTAACAATATGGATGCGGTTGATGCCATGAAAGATGGAGGATGGTCGGCGGGTGTGGCAGCGGCAATTTTTTTATGATTGTTTTCATTTTGCCTATGATTTCATTATTACTAGGTTTGAACACTGAAATAGAGAAGCAAATATAGTTGCTCACGACCTTGCTAGATTAGCTAGATTTTCCTTAAGTTCTGATTGGTTTAAGGAGCCATTAAATGAAATTGTAATGATCCTCATAAACGATGTATTGGTTATTTCCAATGAATAAAGTTATGGTTTATTTCAAAAGTGTTTCTAGTGCTCCTTTGGAGCTCATTTTCTGTGATGCATCGGGTCCTGCCACACCTTCAGTCGGTAGAAATAAATTCTATGTAAGATTATTAATGACTTCAACAAATTTATACACACACACATATATATATGTTGAAAAATAAATCTAATGTATTTTGGAGATTTCATGATTTTCAGCATCATGTATTTTAGAGGTGAATACAGTTAGTTAGATTAATTTTTGAATCACATTGGTATATCGCATCATGTTTAATGCCCTTGTGCTCATCAACATAATGGTTTTTCTAATCGAAAACATCATCATATAGTTCAACTTGTTTTTGTCATTTTTTGTGCATGCATGCATGCCACTTAAATTCTGGGATGAAACATTTCTTACTCCTTTCTATCTTATTAATAGACTCCCTTGCAAGGTCATTAGTTTCCAAACACCAATGGAACGTCTTTTGCACGCTAAACTAGACTATTCTTTTTTAATGAATTTTTGGGTGTGCGGTGTGGCCTAATCTTCATCCATACAACCAACATAAGGTCCAATTTCATTCAAAACAATGTGTTTTTTCTAGGCTATAGTGGCCTTCACGAAGGATACAAATGTCTAGATGTCATCATCAATTAAGTTTATATATTTGGAAATGTAATGTATGATGATTCAAATTTCCATTTGCCGATTTACATCCTCATGTTGGAGCTCAACTCCGGGATGAAATTCTCCCATTACACTACTGTAGGATGCTGCTAAAATGACACTATGATCAGAGACCCTTCGACGAAACTATGTGTGATGCAATAATCGCAAACGGTGGTGTAAAAGACCATCAAAAAAGTTGCAAAACGTCTGCGATGATGGATGCATCAAACACGGTTCAGATTTTAATTGTGTGTGTTATGCAGGGCATACGGCTCAGTTCAATTAACTGTTTGCAATGAGGCAACACAAAAGAAACGGGCAGCCAGATGAAGGTGTGTGCGATATACAACATACAGTTCACTCGGATGAACTATTTGTGATTAGGCAACACAAAAGAAACGGTCAACCAGATCAAGGTGTGTGTGATATACGACATGCGGTTCACTTGGCCTTGTCATCAATGTGTGACCTCTGTGGCAACGGTTCGCTCCCCACCAGCCTTTTCTTGTACCGTGGCAACCGTCCATCGCCTCTTCGCCTTTCCCTCTCGATTTGGAACTGTTGTCGCACGCTCTTCCTCCCTCCATTTGCCTTCACCCTTACTTCTGCCATCGTTCGATCATCTTCTCCATGGAGGGAACGGGCCGGAAACGACCCCGTTATTCTTGCCCTGATCTGAAAGATGACGTTGTGGAGGAACTCATTGATCGGGGCGACGTCATCACCTCGGCTAGCATGGCAGGTTCGTTCAAGACCATTCTCGACTCAACTAATAACATCATTACAAGCAACCCAAGGGTCCAGGAGCAGTTTGATCTCCCCTATCTTCTTCGCTATGACCCTGATCATTGATGCGGGGACGATAGAAGCCTCGCCTTGTTCAAGTTGATGCCGCTTGATAATGATACGTGTGATGTTAAGATGCCATCGCTTGAGCGTAAGGCTTGGGCAGGCACAAAGATTGTGTTGTTTATATTGGGTACAACTGCGAGTAGGAACGTGTGAATGTGTACACTCGTCACCGGGTTCCACTTCCAAAAATCTCAGACTGCCCTAAAGTTGAGCACACCGGTATTCTATGTACGTTCAAATACAGTCATGGTGAATGTCGTCTACGAAAGATAGCAATTTGTCGAGTTCCCAACCGCTCTTGGGATTACACAAACTATGAAGTTGTTGCTATCTCCGACAAGCTTGTTGTCGTCCTTGCTTCCACGACTCGATGGATATTGCTCAAAAATCAATTTTTGTACACGAATGAGTACTATGATGCGATTCAATACGAGGGTCTTGTGTTTGCTGCCACCACTCGTGGCACTATTTTTGCATAGAATCCTTATGGTTTCAGTACGTTGTGCCTTCCAGCATAATTATAGTTGTTTCATCCACATGCATGCGGGTTAGCTAGCTAGTTTCCCTTTACTAATTAAACTTCTTGTGTTTCCAAGGTCCTGTGAACATTCCACCACCTATACTTGAAATTTTTTATAACCAAGGGGGAGATGACGATGGTGATGATCACGAGCATGAGGACAAGTAGGACCCATGTACTCAGTGGCGCCTGGCAACTTATTCCGATAGATCACCTCTTCTTGTCTATATACAAGGCATTGTTGATGTTACTAAGGAAGCAGGTGTTGTCTCGCATGGTCGCACTCTCCGAACCTATTCCAACATCCGTTGTAGGGTATTCGGGATGGATACTAGCGTGCTAGCGCCAACACTTTCTCCCTGGTTCAATATTGATAGTCTTGGAGAAAACTCGCTCATCCTTGGACAAAACTATCCAATGATGGTGAAAGGCGATCCAGCTGCTGTTGACACAATGTTACTACCATTTATGAGAAGCTACCGTCAAGAGCTGCACAAATCCTGCTCGGCACATTTTCCCTTGGCTTCCTGGGGAAGCTGTCAGTTTTCATACGGGTGTTCTAACTAAAACGTTCGCGATGAGTGTTTTATATTTAAAAACCATTAACATTATTTTCAAAAGAAAATTGTTTGATAAGTCTGTACATTAAGAGAGAAAAACACAAGTTCGTTCAAACCATATCTTTCATTCAGTCGCACTGCGAATTTATATTCATATGATAGATAATTCGAGATACATTATTAAAAGCCAAAAAAACTATTTCCGGCGGCGAGGGAGGCGGCGTGCGCGCCATCGTTATCGTTGTCGTCCTTCAAGACACCGTTGTTGAAGTCTTCAAGGTAGCACAAAATGTTCTTCACTTGTAAATCAAACATCATGTCGTCGTGCGATAGACGGGTGGGGCGCGGAAGGACGACAACTGGCGCCGCTGAGAGGTAGCGGTTGATGGCAGCGTCCCATGCCGCTGAGGGGGGCATGCGCACAGGCACGGGCGCGGCGGGTGCAGCCAAACGCATGGGGACTGGCGCCGCGGTGAGTGGAGGGGCCCGCACGGGCAGGGGCACGGGCGCGGCAGGTGCAGCCAAACGCACGGGGGCCGGCGCCACGGTGGGTGGAGGGGCGCGCACGGGCACGGGCGCTGGCGCTGGCATGTACATGAGCTCACGTGGGTTCGCGGAGACCTCCCTGACGCCTGCAGCTTCCAGCTCTATGATAGTGCTCGGCGACCAGCCTGCCAATGCTACGAGGATGGTCGCTGGCACAGGCGCAGGGATGGGAGCTGGGACGGGAGCGGGGCAGCAACCACCGCGGCCAGCTCGTTCAGAGCCACGTCCATGAGGCCCCATTCCTCCTTATTTTCTATCTCCTCCGGCTCAGAGTCGACTTCAGCAAACTTGAAGACTAGTGGCAGATGATCATTCTGTGCCATGGCATTGGTGGAGGTCTGCGGGAGGGAGGGGAATGGGAGACGAATTGTAAGGCCGCCCATATTAAACAGCGGCTCGGGCACCATTAATGGAGAGGAATGCGGGCGGCCATAGAAGTCAATGGGCTCGCTTCCCAGTGAGCCTACGCAGCGGACAGCTCACATGCTTCCCGGTGAGCTTGCACATTGGAGGATAGCTTCCATGCCTCTCGGTCAGCCTACGCACCGGACTCCGCTCGCACGCCTCCCGTTCAGTCAAGCAGCTGTCCGCACGGGACCTCCTATAGCCATTAAAACAAAGACATGTGGCATCACATGAATGGTTAAAAGAACGCACACGATTTGAATTATATAAACGTTTGAGATATTAAAGTGGCAGCTCTCTCAAAATGAACACGAAAAATACCACAGCATGTCGGGTGCCATTCCATGATAGCATGCCAAGTTTCATGAAATTCAGATAAGTTTTGGATTTACTAGAATTTAAAAGCAAAGTATCTCAACATTTTGCCAGCAATCAACGGTGCCCTGGTGTTTGAAATTCATTCCCATTTCTTGCATGGGACCTAAGCATGCACCCAAGGACACAGGTTTGATTTTCCAACCAATTTATATGCACTGGAGCATGTGCAGGTAGTTCAAATTTGAATTATGCACATAAAATGCCTAGAAAGACCAGTTAATGTATAAAAATGTCCAAACGAACCCCGGAAAATTCCAAATTTTAACACAACACTCCTGTTGTTCTATGTTGACACTAGAAAATTTTTGAAAGCAATAAGAGGAAGCGGATATCGTTTCGTCCCCAAAGATGGGACGTTCCCTACCGAAACCATCAGGCTTGTTGTGAGAAGCTCTGGTTTGTGAGAAACTTATACCCAAACCTGCCCCAAATGGGACAAAAATTTTACCACGGCATGTTGATGCCGCTCCATGATAGCATAGCAAGTTTCATGAATTTTAGATGAGTTTTCGATTTACTAGAATTTAAAAACCAGGTATCTCAATGTTTGCGGCCGAGTGACCATGGCAGGTTGTTTGACATTCATTCCCATTTCTTGCATGGGACCTATGCATGCAACCAATGAGAATTTTCAACCAATTTATATGCATTAGAGCATGTGCATGTAGTTAGAATTTGAATTATGCACGTAAATGCATTGAAAACTCAATTGATGCATAAAAATGTCCAAATGAACCCCGAAAAATCCCAAAAATTGACACAACACTCATGTTGTTCTATGTTGACACGAGAAATTTTTTGAAAGCAATAAGAGGCAATGGATATCATTTCATCCCCAAAGGTGGGATGTTCCCTACCGAAACCATCAGGCTTTTTGTGAGAAGCTTTGGTTTGTGAGAAGCATATCCCCAAACCTGCCCCAAGTGGGACAAAAAAATTACCACGACATGTTGATGCCGCTCCATGATAGCATGCCAAGTTTCATGAATTTCGGATGAGCTTTGTATTTACTAGAATTTAAAAACTAGGTATCTCAATGTTTGCAGCCGAGTGATAGTGGCACGGTGTTTGAAATTCATTCCCATTTCTTGCATGGGACCTAAGCATGCAACCAAGTGCACAAATTTGAATTTTCAACCAATTTATATGCATTAGAGCATGTGCATGTAGTTCAAATTTAAATTATGCACATAAATGCATTGAAAACTCGATTAATGCATAAAAATGTCCAAAAAACCCCGAAAAATCCCAAAAATTGACACAACACTCCTGTTGTTCTATGTTGACACGAGAAAAATTATGAAAGCAATAAGAGGCAATGGATATAGTTTCGTCCCCAAAGGTGGGACGTTCCCAACCGAAACCATCAGGCTTGTTGTGAGAAGCTCTGGTTTGTGAGAAGCATATCCCCAAACCAGCCCCAAATGGGACAAAGAATTTACCATGGCATGTTGATGTAGCTCCATGATAGCATGCCAAGTTTCATGAATTTCAGAAGAGCTTTGGATTTACTAGAATTTAAAAACCAGGTATCTCAATGTTTGCGGCCGAGTGGCGGTGGCAGGGTGTTTGACATTCATTCACATTTCTTGCATGGGACCTAAGCATGCAACCAAGGGCACAAATTTGAATTTTCAACTAATTTATATGCATTAGAGCATATGCCTATAGTTCAAATTTGAATTATGCACATGAATGCATAGAAAACTCAGTTAATGCATAAAAATGTCCAAGCGAACCCCCAAAAATCCCAAAAATTGACACAACACTCGTGTTGTTCTATGTTGACACGAGAAACATTTTGAAAGTAAGAAGAGGCAACATATATCGTTTCCTCCCCCAAGGTGGCACGTACCCTACCGAAACCATCAGGCTTGTTGTGAGAGAAGCGCTGGTTTGCGAGAAGCTTATACCCACACCTGCCCCAAATGGGACGATATTTTTACCTCGGCATGTCGCTGCGGTTGCATCGTACCATGTGAAGTTTCATGAATTTCAGACGAGTTTTCGATTTACTAGAATTTTAAAACCATGTATCTAATGTTAGCGGCCGAGCGACAGTGTCAAGGTGTTTGACATTCGTTCTCATTTCTTGCATGTGACCTAATCTTGCAACCAAGGACAAACATTGGATTTTGCAACCCGTTTTTATGGACGGAGCATGTGCATGTAGTTCAATTTTGAATTATGCACATAAATGCCTAGAAAACTCAATTAACGTATAAAAATGTCCAAACGATCCCTGAAAAAAATCCAAAATTTAACACGACACTCCTGTTGTTCTATGTTGACACCAGGAAAAAAATTGAAAGGAAGAAGAGGCGATGAGTATCGTTTTGTCCACAAAGGCGACATGTTTCCCTAACGGAACCATGAGGCTTTCTTGTGAGAAGCTCTGGTTTGTGAGAAGCTTATACCACAACCTGCCCAAATGGGACAATATTTTTTACCCCAGCATGTTGATGCCACTCCATGATAGCATGCCAAGGTTCATGAATTTCAGACGGGTTTTGGATTTACTAGAATTACAAAAGCAAGTACCTCAACATTTGCCGGAGAGACACGGTGCCGTGGTGTTTGAAATTCATCCCCATTTCTTGCATGGGACATAAGCATAAACCCATGGACACATATATCATTTTACAACCCGTGTTGGTGCACCAGAGCATGTGCATGTGCTTTAATTTTGAATTGTGCACCTGAAATGGCTAGAAAACCAATTTAATGTATAAAATTTCCAAACGAACCCTGAATAGTTCCATTTTTTTACGACACACGTATAGTTGCATGTTCACTGTAGATAAAAAGGTCTAGCAATTCAAACACCGTCCATTGCCGCTGTGACCCCATTATGTAATTCAAATCAAGACAAAAAATCAAGTAGATCCCACACAGTTTATTATCACCAACCATGTGAGATGAAGCACAAAATATCTTGGAGTACCATCGGATTATAGTACGCATACGGCTTACGCGAGATGGTGCGATGGCTACAGTCCACAGCCTGCTCTGAATAAGGGACCGTGTGTGATGACACTTTGCGTGCCAGTTTTTTTTGCTGAAGCGATTCCAAATTTTTGGCTTCCATGGAAATATATACCTCCCCGCCCCTCCCCCTTACCAAAAGCCACATTTCCCATGTTTCCGCCTTCCTTTCCAAGTTCAAACCTTCACTCCTTGCTTGTAGAGCCGCCTCCTCGCCGGCGACCCTCCTTCACGCTGCTCGGCCTCGCCTATCCAGGCAGGTAATCCACACTCGACCCCCATCCTCCTCTTCCTTCAACATCCCACATGCCTCGATCGCCGCCACGAGTGTAACGCCCTCGATGCGGCTATATCTCTCACGTGTCGAAGCACGACTTAGAGGCATAACCGCATTGAAAGCAATGTCGCAAGTGAGGTAATCTTCACACAACCCATGTAATACAATAAGGGAAAGAGATACATAGTTGGCTTACAATCGCCACTTCACACAAATACATGAATAAGCATTACATCAATCAAATACACTCATGGTCCGACTACGGAACCAAAATAAAAGAAGAACCCCAAATGCGACGCGGTCCCCGATCGACCCCAACTAGGCTCCACTACTGATCAACTAGAACGAAACAACACAACAGACAAGATCTTCATCGAGCTCCTCCCGAGCTTGGTTGCGTCATCTGCACGTACTCACCGGCACCTGCAAGCTGGTTTTGGAAGTATCTGTGAGCCACGGGGACTCAGCAATCTCACATCCTTGCGATCAAGACTATTTAAGCTTATGGATAAGGTAAAGGTATGAGGTGGAGCTGCAGCAAGCGACTAGCATATATGGTGGCTAAGATACGCAAAAGAGAGCGAGAAGAGAAGGCAAAGCACGGTCGATAAGAGTATGATCAAGAAGTGATCCTATAACGACCTACGTCAAGCATAACTCCAACAACCGTGTTCACTTCCCGGACTCCGCCGGAAAGAGACCATCACAGTTACACACGCTGTTGATTCATTTTAATTAAGGTCAACTTCAGTTTTCTACAACCGGACGTTAACAAATTCCCATCTACCCATAACCGCAGGCACGACTTTCGAAAGTTCAAATCCCTGCAGGGGTGTCCCAACTTAGCCCATCACAAGCTCTCACGGTCAACGAAGGAATAGACCTCCACCCGAGACGTTTCGATCAGACTCGGTATCCCGGTACAACAAGACATTTCAACACGGTAAAACTAAACCAGCAACACCGCCCGATGTGCCGACATCCTGATGGGAGCTGCACATATCTCGTTCTCAGGGCAACACCGGATGAGACATCCTACGAGTAAAACCAGCCCTCAAGTTTCCCCGAGGTGGCCCCGCAGTCTACTCAGTTCGGACCAACACTTAGACAAGCACTGGCCCGGGGGGGGGGGGGGTTAAAATAAGATGACCCTCGGGATGCGCGACTCCCAAGGGAAAAAGGCTAGGTGGCGAATGGTAAAACCAATGTTGGGCACTGCTGGAAAAGCTTTACTTAAGGCGAACTGTCAAGGGGTTCCCATAATAGCCCAACCGCGTAAGGAACGCAAAATCCGGGAACATAACACCGATATGACGGAAACTAGGGCGGCAAGAGTGGAACAAAACACCAGGCATAAGGCCGAGCCTTCCACCCTTTACCAAGTATATAGATGCATTAATTAAATAAGATATATAGTGATATCCCAACAAGTAAATAAATATTCCAACAAGGAACGGCCTCCAATCTTCACCTGCAACTAGCAACGCTATAAGAGGGGCTGAGCAAAGCGGTAACATAGCCAATCAACGGTTTGCTAGGACATGGTGGGTTAGAGGTTTGACATGGCAATTTGGGAGGCTGACAAGCAAATGGTAGGCATCGTAGCATGGGCATAGCAAAAGAGCGAGCATCTAGCATAGCAAAGATAGTAGTGATTTCGAGGGTATGATCATCTTTCCTGAAATCCTGCAAGGAAGAAGAACGAGTCCATGAAGAAGACAAACCTACGTAGTCGAACGAATCCACACAACACAACGTTACCGGAACCAACCCGAAGAAGCAATCACTGGAAAAGAAGCACACAACATAGTAAACAACCACCACATAGACATGGCATGATGCGCAAACAAGAATGGTGCATGTCCGGTTTAATGAGGCATGGCATGGCAAAATGCACAAGCAATCCTACAAATTAAGTGGAGCTCAATATGCATCGGGATGCATATTGACAAAACACCACAACAATTATTTAGTTCTCTCTCGTTTATGTACCCCAACAATATTAAATGTTGATTAACATGGCAAGAGGTGAAACATGATGAAACTACCTAATCTAGGAAAGTTTAAATGAGGCCGGAACAACAAACAACAATTCCGGAAAATCCTCTTTTGCATAATTTAAGGTTTGGTACTGATCTGCCCTAAACACAATTTTAGAGTTGTTAAACATGCAAAATAAGGTCACCATGATAAACTAGGCATTTTTCTACCCCATTTACATATAAAGATTATTAAATTCCGAGTTACGGTTATTTAGTTATGAAATAAATCATTTTAACATGGCATAGGAGCAAATTAATGCAAACAACATTTTTAACATTTCAAACATAGATGAAAGTTGGATATTATTAATCTACACAAAATTCTGAGCAAGTTTCATATATAAAACATTTTAATCTGATGCACGGTTAGTGAGTTATTAAATGCATGAACCAGGAGGACTTTTCTGTAAAACAGGTTTTCTCTGGAAAATTAGTAAATTCGTTCGCGAAATAAAAACAGTGACTCGGGCCGAATCAAGCTGGCCCAACAGGAGGAAAAAAACAGAGGTGGGGCGCTGGGGTGTGGCCTCACCCATGGGCTTCGGCCCGTGAAGGAGGAGGAGGCAGGCCGACGATGCTGGGCCTGGGAGGCCAAGGCGGCCCACGCGAGCGAGGGCGTCGTCCTCCTCGCGCCTGGCGCACGAACAGGAACAGGGCGGCGGCGCCCTAGGTCAACGGCGAGGCGGCAGCGGGTCTGCGGCGGAGGAGGGAGGCGGATCCCATCGGGGATGGAAGGATCCGGGCGGTGGGGGCCAGATCCCGCCGGATCCGTGGCGGTGGCGGCGAGGATCACTGCAGGGGAGAGGAGAGAGGTTAGGGAGAGGTGACGTCCACGTGTGGATCTCGGATTTGCCCGGAGCGGCGGCGCGATCTCGTCCGGCCGGGACGGACATGTCCGGCGGGCGAGAGGGGAAGAGGATTAGGGTTTCATCCGTGAATTGATCCGAAATTTCGGGGAGGGGTGCTCTTTTATAGGTAGAGGGAGCTAGGAGAGTCCAAATGAGGTGCGGTTTTTGGCCACACGATCGTGATCGAACGCTCTAGATGATGGAGCAGAGTTAGGTGGGTTTTGGGCCAAAATGGAAGGGTGTTGGGCTGCAACACACACGAGGCCTTCTCGGTCCCTCGGTTAACCGTTGGAGTATCAAACGAAGTCCAAATGATACGAAACTTGACAGGCGGTCTACCGGTAGTAAACCAAGGCCGCTTGGAAAGTCTCGGTCCAATCCGGAAATTTTTAATCCCCACACATGAAAGAAGGGAAGAAATGACCACCGGAGGAGAACGAAGCGCCGGAATGCAAAACGGACAATGGGGAAAAAGCTCGGATGCATGAGACGAACACGTATGCAAATGAAATGCGCATGATGACATGATATGCAATGCATGACACGCAAGCAATGACAAGGCAACAACAGCGAATAACTGAACGACACCTGGCACATCGGTCTCGGGGCGTTACAGCACTCCACCACTACGAGAGGATCTCGTCCCGAGATCTAGAATGGCACCAAAGGGAAACGAAAGAGAAAGAGAAGCGGTAAAACTAAGTTTCTTCTTTGACAAACGAGTGAAACCAAAGAACCTTGAAAAGGTTAAGCCATTTCGAGAAAAGAATACAACAAAGATAAATGAAGTTGAAAGCACTCCGTTAGCAAAGAGGAAACAAGGAAGAAACAACTTCGGACAGCACTCCGATTAAAAGGAAAGGAATTGAATAAGAACTTGGAAGGATGGCACGACACTCTGGTTAAATGGATAAGCATGAAAGAACACGATCCTCACAATTCGAGATGATGAGAGAAAAGAGAAACATCACAATGCCTTCGGAACAAAAGTAAGAATGGAATGGAGTGAACGAAGGGAAACAAGGTCTTGAGGGAGCACGCTGACACCAAAAGCTAGAACGGAATTGTTGGAAAAAACCAACAACGAAAAGGATAAACTTGATATGGTCTTATGGAATACATCTCAAATTATGAGGTGACAACCCGCCACTCACGTGAAAAGAATTGGATTGGTATCAACAAGGAGGTGAGAAACTTATTCACCGGGAGGATAAATGAAAACTTGGATCATATATTATCACCATTAATAGCATTACTCCTTAGGGGAAAGCTTTAGGTGAAATATAACCCAAGATAACTCCAACGAAGAGATTAATGGATTTAAAATACCCCATTCTTAACAACCTGTGAATCATGAAACATGAACTCAAATTATCAAGAATGGCATAATACCACCTCCAAAGATACGGTAGACAGAAATGCACTCCGGATAACAAGATGAAGAAAGCTTTAGCTCGTTTGAAAAGAATCTCGATTAACACTTCGAGAAAGAATTTAATCCTTGATGAACCACCCTGTAGAACCTCCATGAAGAACTTCGTTAAACAAAAGAATGATCAAACGGAAAGAAAGGGTAGTTGAAAACACAAGGTGGAACCTTGTAATGATTTAGAAAGATCTCCGTGAAGATATAATTGCGAGAACTTTGGACTCCGGAAAAGAAAGATGAACAAAAGAAATCAAGAATTTGATTAGCCTCCGGAATAGGGAATTAATCATTTGGATGAAACAAGAATAAGAATTACATTATGATTATCCATCACCAATTTAAATTGATGACAATCAACGGATTTGGCACACTACTCATTCTCGTAGAAAGGATTAAGAGAGATATCGCATAAACTCGAGAAAATCTTCAACGAACCACCGGTAGGATTGAAAAGAACGAAAGAATTGATATGATAGGAAAGAAGAAAATCTTGAACGAACCATCGTAAGAAATGAAAATGAACGAAGAGAAGATAAAGTAACACCGGGAAGAATTATAAAATGAACAAAGATGCTTGAGAGGATTTAGATACATGAGAACGAAGAGCTCACGAGCCGATTAAAGATTACTTGAATGAAGCACCGGTAAAATTAGGAGAACGAGAGCTGAAGCTGAAATGGATAATCTTCGATGATGGGCTCCGGATAACAGACTGAGAAGACTCTTGAATTACTCCGGATAGGTGAAAAAGAATTCCCACGATCAAAACAATTATGAGAGGATGGCAACAAGCTAGAATCATGAATCTTGAAGAGAATGGAGCAAGATTAAAGAGAAACTCTTCTTCGATCTTCAAAAGATGCGAATGACACCGAGAAACACCACCAAGAATTATTGAGGCACACCGGAAGAATCAAAAGCGAAGAGGTTGAGCCAACTATGAAAAGAATTTGAAAGATCTTGGAGAAAAGTATTTGACTGATGATAACGCATCCTTACGTCAAACTTGGAGAAGAATTTAGGATAGCTCCGGGAAAATTAGAAGAGTCAGGTAAGATCCTGTGAAAAGACCTGTGGGTTAGGGACCACTCAAAATAAGCACCGTTGAAAAGATTTAAAAGAGAGAAAGCACCGGTTGAATAAAATGACTTAAATGAGATAACAACCTCGAAAGATCTTGAACGAACGCAGAGTGGAAGCACGAACCTTCGAGATATCTTGAGCACTCCGGAAAAAAATGAATCGGGAGGAGTGGATGATTAAGAGGTGCATTGGCGTAAGAAAAGCATTGGACAAAAAGAAAAGACAATGCTCAATACCAAAGTTTGAATTGAAACCACCGGAGAAGATAAAGAAATGAAGAATGATGAGCTAGAAGCTCCGTTAGTATCTTCATGAGAAACACCGGATACGAATATTGATAGAAGAGACTGGAGAGACTTCACAAGAATAAAAGGATACTTGATTTAAGAAATTTGAGTCCTTAAAGGAAAAACAAGGGAGGGAGGGCGGGAAAAACAAAGGCAACTTGGAGACGGATGAAACAAACACCGTAGAGAAAGCTAAGATTGAAACTTGTGGATGTTTCAATGATCGGATCCACTTTGAGAGAAAACACGCCGATTGAAAAGGATTGACAACACAATCTTGATTATCATGAAGTATTAGTATCCACATAGGAATATGAGAACACCATTTAGGAAAGGTATGGAATCAACACTTGACATTGAAGCAACTCGAATACGACAACTCAAAACAAAACAAAGGATTGGCTTGCAAAATAAGCCGGAACAAACATATGATAGAGATTTCGTCCGAAGTTTTCGTGGTGGGGCCTACACGGGCTCGATCGTACAGCACCATCATGTACAAGGCAGTGCACATGACATACGAAGCGTCCCCGAGTCGGCATAGCCAAGGACTCTTTAAGACACAACGAGACCACTGTAAAACCGACCATGAATAGGCGGACCACTAGACGTCGAACCCCAATTTCATATCATACATCTGTCGGAAAGATATCCTAAGAGCTACTTGAATTCCCACCTATGAAACTTCCAAAATTTTCCGGTTATGCAATCAGGTGTTGGGGATACAGGGGAAGCATAATATCTCACCCAAACTACCAAATCCTACATCCAGCTGTATCCATCCTTCAACACATAACCAAGAAACCTTCGGAAATCATCTACCTCAACCTTCGAAAAGCATCCGTTATACAAGTTATGGTAATACTCCCGAACTCCCGCCCCAGTATTGGGTGGCGTCGAGGTTATCTCACCAACGAACTGCATAAAAGAGATTTTCGATGTCGGCGTGCTAAACTCAGGTATTCCAGAACTGCAACGATAAAATTATGACGACAACACCCCAGAGCTCAACTCCCTGGGACACTTCCACAAAACCCCTGATAGGAGGCACCAGGACAATGTTCTCATCATAAAACCATCCAAACGATTCCAAGATACGCGCGTGAACCTAAATTTTTTTTAGTGAAATTTGAGAAGAGAAGAGTCAAAACTCTACGTCAGGATGCCTTACCAGAGCGATGAGGAGACTGGGAAGTAAAAAGAATTCCTAAACTCTCTGATATATAATTCCTAAATGACTCAAAACATTTTTCTAGACACAACTCGGCCGCTAAAAACGATCAAGCAATGGGGCTCCTAAGGTCGGGGAAGGCTCTGATACCAACTTGTAACTCCCTCGATGCGGCTATATCTCCCACGTGTCGAAGCACGACTTAGAGGCATAACCGCATTGAAAGAAATGTCGCAAGTGAGGTAATCTTCACACAACCCATGTAATACAATAAGGGAAAGAGATACATAGTTGGCTTACAATCGCCACTTCACACAAATACATGAATAAGCATTACATCAATCAAATACACTCATGGTCCGACTACGGAACCAAAATAAAAGAAGAACCCCAAATGCGACGCGGTCCCCGATCGACCCCAACTGGGCTCCACTACTGATCAACTAGAACGAAATGACACAACAGACAAGATCTTCATCGAGCTCCTCCTGAGCTTGGTTGCATTATCTGCACGTACTCACCGGCACCTGCAAGCTGGTTTTGGAAGTATCTGTGAGCCACGGGGACTCAGCAATCTCACATCCTCGCGATCAAGACTATTTAAGCTTATGGGTAAGGTAAAGGTATGAGGTGGAGCTGCAGCAAGCGACTAGCATATATGGTGGCTAACATACGCAAAAAAGAGCGAGAAGAGAAGGAAAAGCACGGTCGATAAGAGTATGATCAAGAAGTGATCCTATAATGACCTACGTCAAGCATAACTCCAACAACCGTGTTCACTTCCCGGACTCCGCCGGAAAGAGACCATCACGGTTACACACGCTGTTGATTCATTTTAATTAAGGTCAACTTTAGTTTTCTACAACCGGACGTTAACAAATTCCCATCTACCCATAACCGTGGGCACGGCTTTCGAAAGTTCAAATCCCTGCAGGGGTGTCCTAACTTAGCCCATCACAAGCTCTCACGGTCAGCGAAGGAATAGACCTCCACCCGAGACGTTCCGATCAGACTCGGTATCCCGGTACAACAAGACATTTTGACAGGGTAAAACTAAACCAGCAACACCGCCCGATGTGCCGACATCCTGATGGGAGCTGCACATATCTCGTTCTCAGGGCAACACCGGATGAGACATCCTACGAGTAAAACCAGCCCTCAAGTTTCCCCGAGATGGCCCCGCAGTCTATTCAGTTCGGACCAACACT